>NC_072731.1:140839506-141119617 GCF_026930045.1 Uloborus diversus
TGGAAACGGGTTCATGGAATCTCCTCTGAAGTTTTTCTATTAAAGTTATAAAATGTAATTTTCAACTACCTTTGGTGATGTAAAACGAACGGGATAGACTTAGAAAACTCATCCCTCCACCTATTTTGCTTTGTCCATAATCTTGTTTTTATTTTTAATAATACATTGTAAAACATCCAGACCCACTTTTTCCTTTTCCAAAAACATTTAACTGTTTTAGTTTTTCCATAGTGGAATTTTCAAAATTTTGTCTGTTTGAAAAACCAACGCCTTTAGCCCCCCGAAAAAGAAAAAAAAAACTTTTGACGCTTTGGCCTGAGGTGATATTTAGCAGCGGTATCTTATGTATTTTTTTCCTTTTTATTTAAATTTTAATATCCAGGGTCTTGAATTTCTTGATGCATTTTTGTTTTTCATTCATTTTTTTACCTTAGAAAAATTTAGAACTGCTGGTGTTCTGACAACCTTACAGTGCTCTAAATCACTTTTTCTCTCTATATTTTACTTTTCCTTCTGTTTGAAACATATTTCGGGGCATCCCATGTTTTTTTATCCACTTCGTTGCAATCTTCATGGTGAAATTTTGAATAAAAATATTCATAAAAATAATATGCTGGAAGCCGGTAAAGGAACTCGACTCAATCATTATGCTCCTTCCCTATCCTCCAATTGCTTTTTTTTTCTGCCTAACAGGCTAGTTGCAATCTATTCTAGTTGAACTTAGCTTCTCCGTATGTACTATATAGCGCATCACTTTTTTTTTTTCAACAAGCTGTTTATTAATTTTTTTCCACTGTGATGTACGCCCTTTTCGGCTTGCGCCCCAGGCCACGGCCTAGGGTGGCCTATTGGGTAATCCAGCCCTGATTACTAAATTATTGCTAGTCACAGATTATTTGTAAAACTACTAGCTTTAAAAAATAATAAGCTTTAGATTCAATATTTGTTTATAAAATAAAATATTTAATTAAAAAGAAAAGAAAAAGTTTTACATCATCATTGCTGCATGTTTGAAGCTTCTTATATTTTGAAAAATCATTTTGCAATTAAAACTTCTTTTCAGTTCTTTTAGTAATTAAAAAATGAAATTCTTACCTATGTAAAAATTTTGTATGATTTATTGGAATCCAAAAAATATTTTTAAAATTTTTGATTCATAAATGTGTCTTTGGTAGCAGAATAATTAAGTTAAAACTCTGTAATTTTTTTCATATTTATCACGTCATCGATGCATAAATTAATTTTTAGTTATAATAGTAGCTGAGCATTTCACTTTAATTTAAATTTTTAGAAAGATATGTTCAAAACATAGATCAGATAGGCATAAGTTAATTTTCACAAAAAACTAAATTAATTATTAATGAATTTTTTTTTGAAAAATTATTATTATTATATTTTTTTTCTGGAAAAATTGCATGATTTCAAAACTTGAAGTGTAGCAGATACTCTGTTGAAAGTATTAAAATTTTTATTCACAATAAGTCGTTTTTATTTTATTTTGAGAGGGCCTGGTCCCCTTCAGCACCGCCCTTAAATACGCGCTTGGCTTCAACAAAATTTTTGGAAAATAAATAATACCAAAGTAATTACATCATAAACAGGATTTTTTCAGACTTTCTTTTCTCCAAAAGGTTTAAGCTGATCGACAAGATGTCTTCAAAAATGGATCGTAGCCATGTTGTTTTGCCTATCCTCTTGAATATTTTTATAAACATTTAATTACAAATATAATAATTGGTTATCTAGCTCTAAGTTTATACCGTTTCTTGCTCACAGTATTAGTTATTCACGCATCCTTCATCCGTACCTGGACCTTAAAAACTTTAAATGATTTTGTCCCCAATAAGGAGACAATATTATTAGCCAAGATTGATTCCTGACCTGATTAAGTAAACACACAGTTTAGGAATAGTTCCTAACTGCATCATTACCGTAAGTTAACTGTGTGGAGATTGTTTGAATGAAAATGGTGAACAATGTATGAAGACAAAATGTAATTTGAAGAAGTAATTTTCTTCATCCCATTTTTACTCAAGTTAAAATAACTATAGTTGGGGCAAACCTGGCCTGGCAGCGTAATAATGCTGCATTTAGGATATGCATAGCCTTAACAATGCTGGTAGGTTAGGTTTGCCTCAACTTTAGTTGGAATATAGCTGTTTTAATGATATCAGAATTTTGACAGGGCTGAAAAATTTTCCCCCATAACTTATGTTGCATAACTCTTCAAACCATATCATCACCATTTCCAAATTCTTTTGATCATTTCTAATTCTTTTTTAAAAAATCACAGTTCACATTCTTTAAACTTAACACACATGTTTTTTCAAAGAGGGAATAGTCCCAAAATTGTTTATGGAGCAAAAAATTTCATGAATCACAGAAGGTAATTCTCCCCCTAAAAATGATATTTTTTCACAATTTTGCATTCAATTAACTTCAATGTGGTGAGATTTATATTTTTTGCCCAGGTCACTGAACTTAATCCCTACTAGTTAATAGGTGCTTTGAACGATTATTTCCATCCACACCATTTCAAACATCAAATTTGTCTTATCTACAGCTAGTAACACTATAATTTACCAATTAAAAGCAATAACTTAATGTGGAAAATTAAAAATATAGTAAATCTATAATAACATTCAATATTCTCAACAGTGCTGGAAAATAACTTTTCTCCAATGTGTACATCTTCATAAAACTAATTATGGAAAACTTTGTCCAAAGTGAAGGATGCTGTGATCATTGATTCATGGTGTAATGTTTTATCATAACATGTACTTGCATAAACATAAGCATTCCCCCCCCCCCTTTTTTTTTTTGGATATTTTTCGTTCAATTATAAAACATTGACATCGAAAAAGCATCAAACACAAAACATTGATGTTAGGAAAAACATCAACATTAATGTTGCACTAGTATGCACACATGCAGTATAATGTGTTAGGGGTGCTGGTCCAGGGATTTCTCGGCTTCTGGTCTGGATCAAAAAATCAGAGTTGTCATCAGGGTCCCATCCAACTGGCAAAACCACAAATAGTGGTAGGTGGGGGGGGGGGGGGGGGGACCCTGGAATGAAAAGTGAAAAGAATGTGTTATAAAATATAAATAAAAATTACCTCCTTGATAAACAAAGTAAACTTTGTCGATGCTTTGTACGATGATCAATAGCTCCAGTTAACACTTTTATAGCATGGAAATGATTCTGAACTATTGTACATAATTCTGGACTTTCTTCATCACTAAGCTAGACAAAATCAAATCTAGGCATTATATTTTTTAAAAAAAGATATAATTGAAATGAAAACAAAATAATAGAAATACTCACAAGAACAATGCTGTTTTTTAATGAATCATAACCATCCCGTCCTTGACATAAGTAAGCTTTAGTAACTAATCTATAATACTGAAATAAATTATTAAACAAAGTATTAAAATTTTTACTTCATTATTTTTTTTCCATAACCTTAAGAGAAAAGCACATATTTTCAGTGCATTAAAGCTATTAACGCACTGAATTGTGTTAATAGCTTTAATGCGTTAAAGCTAATAATGCCTATTCATACAGTGTAAACACTATTATGCTTTGATAGTGTTTACACTGTATGATTAGGCTTTCCATATTTTTTGAGTTCAACCCAACATATTTATAATGAATTCATAAAGGCTGAATTTCAATTTTTTTAAAGCTTTTGTTGATTTTAACAGCATTGAAAAGAAGAAAGAAGCCTTAAAGTTCTATTGAAATATTACATGCTCTTAAAAAGTCATATTCAATGACTCATGCACATATTTAACTGCAATAAAAATAAGTATGTTGCTATTTGCTGTCCAACTGTTTCCCATGATAAAAAAAAAAAAAACTCGCAATTGAAACAAATATTCCTTGCATAGACATAGAAAACTCAATTATTATAGCAGTATTGATAAACATAATATTATAGCAGTATTGATAAACAAAGTTCAGTTTTTTCAGAACACTTTTAAAATTGCTTACTAACATGGGTGCCCATATGCAAAATTGTAAGGGGGGGGGAGGGGGCTCATGACTCAGCTATTTTAATCACGGTTTAGCAGGATATTTTCCATATGGAAACCAATTTCAGGACATATTAGAGTAACTAAAACTTGACATCTTTAATAACTTATTCATTAATAGCAGGAAAAGAAATGTGTTTACATTTTTGCAAAGAAAAAAGTACTAAAAGCAAGGAAGTTCTAATTTTTAAGGGGGAGGGCTCGAGCCCCCTCTTGCCCCCCTATATGGGCGCCCTTGCTTACTAATTAACATATCTTCAATTGTATTTGGCACTGTTTCAGAAAGTAAACCACAACCGATCTTTCTTCAAATTTGTGGTTCAACAATGTTTCATCAAATTAGATCTTCAATATTTATGGGATATTTTGTACTTTCATTAGCAACTAGTACATTCTCTTTTAAATTAGACCATACAATTTCAGTTCAACATGCATGTAAGTCCAAAATTTTAAAAACAAAAAAAATTGCTTGTTATAAAATTCTCAAAACCCTGGATATTTTTGCAACCCCCACACTACCTAGGACAGCACTAAAACTCAGGACTGTCCTAGCTAATTCTGGAGGCATATTGAGCCTAATATAATGCTCTTGCATAAACTGCCGTAGAAAAGGTAGAAGTAAAAATGTAATCCAGTTAAATTCAAAGACTGAAATTGAACTAAAAATAGCAACAAAGCAAATCGGAATAATGCTTTTTGTTAAGTTTACATTTTCATATTATTTCTAAGCAAAAATTACTTTACAAACAGGAAAAAAAAGACACTAATAGTGAACTAAAATCGTTTATTACAGATAAGTGTATAAGCTTTACTTTTAAAACTGTTTATGAGACAAGACAATAGTTATACCTGACTGAAATCTAAATATTCATCACCAATTTTAATGTAGTTGGGATCTATTCTTTGTCCGGATGGTTTAGAAGGGTCGAAAGCAAAACAGATACCAGACACTTGAGGGAATCTGCCTTCAAGCCTTGGATATTGGGAAACACCATTTTCTAGTGCTCTGTACAACTGCTCTCCTGATATTAAAAAATAGTTCTTTTATTTTTTGCATTTGTGAAACGACCATATGTATACATTAATTTATAGATTTTTTTTATTCAAGTTTATTTACACCAATTTCTACTCAAGTATATAATTTAAAGAGTAATGTATAATTTTACGTAATAAATTAAATTAAATTATTGAAAACGAATGAAAAACTTTTTATTTACATAAAAATTGCACATTTATGTTTTACATAACTACAACAAATAAATTTCTGTACACTATTAAAAGTTTTAAAGTACTAAATGTTTAATGTTAGTTTCTGATGTAGAAAGTGATGTGGGTGTTATTTGGATATTTGACTGCATTAACAAGAAGAAAAATAATGGGACTTTATGGCCATTGCAATAAAAACAACAAATTTGTTCCAATGGAGAGAAGGAACTTTTCTTTTGAGAGGCAGTCCATAGGTTCTTTTCTCTAGTGGCTGTTGATCTTACTGAAATGAAGTAATCGCATTTCAAAATTTCTGAAGGGAATGGGACCCCTGTAAATACCTAAGATGGAAAACATTTGCTATCTAACAATGATATTACTTTTAAATAATGATAATTGTAAAACAAAATGAATACCTTTGTGCTTGAAAAGTAAAACTAAGCAAAAGTTAATGAATACACTTTACTGAAACACATTTTGATTTTTGAGATATGAAATCAAATTCAACTCTATTTCTCAAATACACAAGCCTACTGAAAAGGTAACATACAAGGCAGTTAAAATAGTGAACATAAATCTGCATCTTAAAGCCAGACTGACGTAACTGCTACTTTGCAGGATAGCACAAAAACTTTCTCCTGCTGCATAAAGGGTGGGGATCACACTCCTCTGTATTGGTAAATAACTTTAAAGATTTTTTTTTTCATAGAATTACATTGTAATGACTCAATGCAGAATAAGATTCTATATATATATATATATATATATATATATATATATATATATATGTATATATATATATATATAAAGCTGTAATAACCTGAAAATTGCCATTTTTGAACTTACGTTAGTCTGGCTCTGAGATACAGAAATATGGCCATGAAATAATTACAAATTAGCCAAATCAACTATTTGAAAATTATTTTCAATCTATTAAATAATTCATAGCACAACAAAAATGATAATGCTAAAATACATTTAAAATTACCTGTGATATTAATTACCATCAATGCATCCATCATAGGTAATATTGTCACTAAATCTCTCATTTTAAAAGGGCCCTTTGGATGTACACGGTCAGATCTCAATGTGCCCGAGTTTAAGATTGCAACATCTGAATGTGTTGCAGATAACATCACATCACATACGAAATTGCCTGAAATATATGATTGAAAAAATAATAATTTAGTCATCAAAATTTTCATACTAGGTATGTTACTTACAAAATTGAATGCATAAAATATTCAGTACATTTTAATTCAAAACTTTATATGTTAATGAAATAAAAAGAGAAATATCTAATGCAATTTAATTAATAATCAAGTTTGCAATGGTACATCAGATTTTGACCATTTCAAAATTACATTACATTCGGACCTCCATTCAATATATTAAAGTAGCAATATAAACGGTGTCCCAAAATTTTAACTCAAGATTTGAATTTGCTGCCATTTTCGCAGCAAATGGTTGGCAACCGTGAAAAAAGAGTAATTTGACAGCTGAGAGTTTAGGGTTATTAAAAATGGAGCATTATATGATACAATAACATGTTCTCATTATTGAACAATTATTTCAAAAAAAAAAAAAAAAAAATAGTCAAGGCTGGTCAAACAGTCACTGTTATTGGCGCTCGATATCGCAATACATTAATGCATGGGTGGTTGTGCACTTTGTTGACATAGACCTTTGACTTTAAATAACCCCATCAGACCCCAAAGTGTTTTTTGGGGGGGAAAAATAGGAAATATGAAATCAAAAATTTAAAAAGTAGGGAAAGAATCACTTAAAAAAGTAGGAAAAAATAGGAAGAGTACACACACGTCAAGAGATAAAAAATTTAGTGTAAATTTTATTTCTAATGTAAAATAAACTAACAGTATTTTTGATTTAAAACTGTCTCAAAAATAGACAAACAGTACCTTTGAAGTATTAAAGGGATTTAATGAAAGATTGAGTCGCAAAAACAAAACGAAAGAAACAAGCTGACAATCATCAGTATTAAAAATAAACTGGTGGAAACAAAGATATTAATAACAAAAAGATGAAAATAAAATCCAAACAAAGAAACACTTTTCAACAGTACAGTAATAAAAATTTTAAGTGTGAAAGAATAAAATGCAATGTAGCGATTGCAAAATAATAATAATAAAACTCATATTTTGGTGCAATAAAACCATTTTTGTGAAAGATATGTTTTGTTAAAAACGAAAACATTCCTTCGAGAGCATCCATTTATCATTTGAAAATACTTGCACTTTCAGCTTCTGTTGTCATAAACTATGATACAAAAAGCAAAACAAATATTAAATTAGTTTTAGTTAAAAATAATCAGCAGCTGACATGCATTCTTGCATAAACAGGGGCAGATGTTTGAACTTGAAAAAAAAATGGAAAAAGACTGAAAATGCAGAACTAAAATAAATTTGTTCTTAAATATGGGACATAAAATCTTTACCAATAATAAATCTGAAAGTCTCTGTCTGCATATCTGGATCTCTGTCTGAATCTCTGCAACGCACATAGTGGCCAAACCGTTCGGCCGATTTTCATGAATTTTGACACTAAGTTAGTTTGTAGCATGGGGGTGTGCACCCCAAAGCAGTTTTTCGAAACTTCGATTTTGTTCTTTTTCTATTCCAATTTTAAGAACATTTTCCCGAGCAAAATTATCATAAGATGGATGAGTAAATGATCAAGTTATCATAATGTGGAACATAACATGGGCAAGCCTATTGGCAAGAAATTCACCATACATTACTTGTAAATATACATAACCAAAAAACCTTTTAATTTTCTACTATGGGCAAAGCCGTGTGGGTACCACTGGTTTATAATAAAATAATTAAACTAAATGAATAACGAAATAAACTAAAGGGTCTGTATTATGTTATGTACTTTTAGCATTTAACATAAATTTTGGTTTCAGGCACATCATTTATGGGGGTCAGTGGGAGTCAATTTCTCCCCTCCCTGGCTTTGGAAAATTAATGCTTAACTATAGAAGCTTGTGGGGTTTTCAGGTTTGTTCAGTTTTGTTTTGTTGTTTTCAGATAACATTTGTATTCAGTATACATCCTTCGCTAGGCATCCCCGGGGGGAAAATTAAAATGACAGGCCAGTTTTAATTTTAATCAAGCAATAAAAATGAATATTGTTTCATTAGTTTGATGATTTTTTTACCTTCTTGCTCCAAAATTTTTGTCACGGAAAAAAAAGGAAAAATTCATGCATGGTAATCATAACATTTTTATCGAAGACAAATCACAGTTATTAATGTTTCTCTGTGCATGAAAGGGAAGGCATGAAGTTTCTCTCAATCCTCACCATACAACAAAAATATTCATTCAGAAATTGTTCACGAAACTGAGAGTGAGGGGGAAGCACCTGGCATCAAATGCCTGCATATACAGGGTGGCGACAGGAGCTGGGAAAAAAAGTTCCCTGACTCATCCCTGATTAAGTTCACCAAATTTCCCTGATTTACGTTGCCAATTACAATGGTTCCCTTTCTTTACCCTACCTGGAAAGCATTGCAATTTAAATAAAATGCAGTGTTTAAAACGGTTTAAGCTGTTAATTCAAAATATATTTTGAAAAGATTCTCCTTTTTTTGGTAAAAATAGCATATTAAATTATCGACAGAGAAATATTGTAGTAAATCAAAAACAAATACTTAACTTCCAGGAACCAGTTAACATAAGAATTCTAAGAAATTATTAAAACCACTCTTTAAGACATATCTAATCATGATAAAACTAAAACATTTAAATGGAAATAATCTTGAACTGAATTTTCAAGCAGTATAATTGTTGCTGCAAGAATAACAAGTGATAGTTATAGTATAGAAGTAATGTAGCTTTACTTACGTAAATAATACTGCCGTGTGCAGGTGAACGGCAGTATCGGCAGAAATTAGTTTTCGAGATATTTGAAGAAATGTGTGGTGGATTCAGTAGTAACAAAAGGAAATTGTTGGAATTAGATGTCTTTTTTTTTTTGTGCCTTCTTTCAGCGGAAACCAAATAAGTGAGTATGTACAATATAGGTAATGTACAATAGATGAAAAAAATGCAAAAAAGAAAAAAGAAAAATGTGCAGTTACTGCCCAATACCTGCACACAGCAGAATAGACATATTTATGTAAAACAAATTGAAATCTTTCAACAACTGGTCATTTGAGCTTAGGTTTTAATGAATGAATACAGCATTTTAACTATTAAAAAATAATAAAAATATTTACTTACGTCCAAAACTCAATTTCAAATGGTTTCATGAGTTGCCGAAAAAAAATCTTAGATTACTTTTTTAAAAAACATTGAAATGCAAAAACAAATATTAATTTCAAAATTTATGTGTACATGGTTTTAAAATAAAAGAGTTTTAAAGTCCGAAAAAAAAATCCCTTTGTGTAGTCTGAAGTGACAGCGAATAATACCATGGTAAAGAAACAAATTTGATTTTCAGTCAAAATACAATTTTAGCAATTAAATTAAAAATGGCAAGTGATAACTTTTATGATTTTTTCAGCATTAATTCAAAAAACAAAGATTTTTTCTTGAAATCGTGATAACAGTATGCTAATTACTTCAAGACGATGAGTAAAGGCAAGGGAGTCAAGTCATTAATGACGACTTCCTCTTTGCCTGTAGGGTTGTTTACTTTGTGTAGCATGGAATGCAGAGGCGTATTTGGATGTAAAGCCGCCCTGGGCGTTTGAAACTGTCCATCCTATAGGGGTGTTGAATTACACAGAGTTGGAAAAAAAATCATGTTTTTTTTAATACTTGAAGCAGATTTTTTTAAAAATTTAAATCCGCTTTTTTTATTATTTAAATCAATTTTTTAATGAAATTAGATTAAAATCAAATTTTAAATGTATTAATAATCAATTTTAAGTTCATAAAATGATAATTGCTAATTCTAAGTGATAAT
The DNA here is from genome assembly GCF_026930045.1 of Uloborus diversus. Taxonomy (NCBI): domain Eukaryota; kingdom Metazoa; phylum Arthropoda; class Arachnida; order Araneae; family Uloboridae; genus Uloborus; species Uloborus diversus. The sequence goes on from NC_072731.1 coordinate 140,849,683, forward strand.
AATTATCGTCTTGAAGCTGTTCATTATACTTCATTCACTTTTTTATTTAATGATATTTCAATTAATTTATTGACTCATTTTTATTTTCTAACATTATTCATAAGAATGTCAAACTTTGACAATAACAGAAGTTTCTGAAATTTTAGATACTGCAAAATCTAATGTACTTTTATACAGTTAGCAATTTCTATTTAAAATTGATTTGAAATATAAAAAGGAAATATATACGCAGTTGGCATGTAAATATAAAATTGGTTGTTTGTTCAACCAATCCATTGATAAAAATTGGTAGTTAGTAAATCTCATCTTTCACACTGTTAAAAACGTATTCTTACATTATAATAAATCAATATTTTCCCAACAGATTAAGAACTATGTTTTGAAAAGAATGAAAAAGAAAAGTTTTGAAGCCTTATCAACACATGGGCGGATTTATGGGAGGGCAGAGGGGGGCAATGCCCCCCCAGTTTTGGGAGGACTTTATGTAGTAACAACACATCTTCCAAAAATTAAAAAAAATATTTTTTTTTATTTTTTGAATATTTCCGAAGGGTATGGGTGGATTTATAAGGGGGGCATAGGGGGCAATGCGCCCCGGTTTTGGGAGGACTTTATACAGTAACAACATATCTTCCAAAATCTTAAAACAAAAAATCATGACTTTTTTTTAATAGTTTAATGAAAATAAAGAGAAAAGCGAATGTCCTTTTCTGACGGGAGAAAAGAAAAGAAAAAAAAACAAAAACGAACATTAAATACAAATAAAACAGCTGTCCCTGGGGTGCTAAAAACGTGTCTAAATTCACTATTTTGGACTGAAAACCATTTGGGCAAGTATGTGAATGAAAATATAGGCTAAACGAGCTTTACATTAAGCTGCAACACTTATAATAATTGACTATTATTTTGACAAATTAGAACCTAAAGCAAAGGGGGAAGAAAACTCCACCCGCCTCCATTCTCGCTAACAGAACGATCTACTTGATTTGTGTCCACAGTTCAAGTATATTTGTGCATAATATTTATGTTCTTAGTAGATTAATTGGCCCTTTAAGAAATTCTAAAAAGCATAGTTTTTTTTTTCCTTCTTTCTCTTTTTTAAGAGAGAGAGAGAATAAATACTATCGCAAACTGAATAAATTTCAGTTATCTGAGTATTCTGATTAAATGAATCTTTTTACTTGGAAGGAGAGTACAATTTTACTTACTTTATAAATACTGTTTAAAAAATAAGGTTAGTCATAATCATCTAAGTCTAAGTGAGTCAGTTCTTGCCATTATTGAAATCTAAATAATTGAGTCATCAAAAGTTTTGAAAAATTTTACTGAAATTTTATAAAAGTCTATAAAAACCTAACAAAGATTTTGGTAAGCTCTTAAAAATCCTTTAACCGTAAAAATTGACGAATTTTCGTAAAAATTACAAAAAATCAAGCAAAAATTTGCAGGTAAGAGTGAATTACAAACAGGGCCAAATTTGCCTATGAGATAAACAAGCTATTGCTTAGGGCCCCTGCTTTGAAGTGGGTCCCTAACTCCCAAAAAAAAAAAAAAAATCATGATTCGTTCCTTAAAAAATAGATATTGCTTGAAAAAACTAATTTCATTTTTAAGTGCTTGAAAACCTTGAATATTTCAAATCGTGTGACTACAAATCTTAAATTTTAAAATGTCTAACAAATGGTAGAGGGGGAGAAATGCCAAAATATATCAAATTCAGCTCCTTGCCACATCCTGTATTAAAAATGTAAAAATCATGGTTCTCACGTTTGTAACATTATTTGAAATAAAGTTTTGGACTCATGTGTTTCATATCTTGCTAGTTATTCAATCCCGAATGCAGTAATTTGGAAATTCTTTTGTATTGATTGCTTTTATCTTACTTCTTCTGCATATTGTCTATCTGTTTAGCACGGGAAAAAATACACAGTACACTACTTCTATTTCTTTTCGTTTTCTGCCCCACTTGCAACTGAAGAAAAGTTGCTGTTATGAGAAATCTATGGTTACTTTTCTTTTTTAAATTTAAAATAGCTATTTCTCAAAGTTAGAACAGGACTGTAAAAATTTACAATCAAGTATTAAAATATCAGAGACTGGAAAGTACAAATGAAGTGCGTTAAGTAATTTCATTTATTTTATTTATTCTAGAGTCCTTGAAAATAATTAGATAAAACTTTGAAAATCCTAAGCAAAATGGGCTCCAATTACTTCTAATGCATATTGTTGATCTTTTTAAGCCAGGAAAAAAAATGATACACTACCTCTATTCCTTTTCGTTTTCTGCACTCTACTTATAATTAAAAAAAGATTGTTATAATGAGAAATCTATAGTTTATTTTTTCTTTCAAAATGGCTGCTTCTTACAAAGTTTGAACTAAACTGTACAACTGTATAATCTAGTTATCAATATCTATGTCTATCCAATTAATCTCTATAAGGCTTCAAAATGCAGAATTTTATATTCATTTTACAAAATTTCCTGCGGAGGAGAAACCCCCGGCCCCCTAAAATTGGAGATATTCTATTTCCCACTTAAAAGGGAGCCCTGCATCACTCTCTTGTTACCGGCTCCCTCTCTTAAGGTCAATTAAAAAAGGACAGCATGAAAACACACATTAATCAAAACGACACACAAAAGAGTGGAGCATGGACTTATGCATCACAGGAAAAAGACAAAAACATAGGAGTGGGGGGGAGGGGGAGCAATGAAAATGTTGCTAAAAAAAAAATCCTGCCCCCCCAGGAACTCAGTCCTAAATCCGCCCATGTATCAACAATTTGCAATTTAAAATAAACTAAAAAAAAATAATAATAATAAACAATCTGTTCTACATGAAATATACCAGTCCAACTGATGCAGCGATTGCACTTTCTGGGATGAGATCTATGTCTATGTTTTCGAAACATCGATGTGTCTGTTAAAACGTCGATGTTAGAGGGTAGATGTTTTTCTACATTGATGTGTTTTGCTTTCAATCATTCACGTCTATGACGTTGGAAGGAGTTTCCTCTTTCTTTTCTATAGAAGTAGACTTATATTTGCGTGTTATTAACTTAACAAGATACAACAATAAACTATCAAATAAAAGAATCTGGTGCGGTCAGGTCTTGGTATTTTTTGAGTCATTTCCAGTTTTTTAAACTTTCTCCACGTTCATCTCTTCATCCTATCACTAAATAAGTAAATAAATAAATAAGGATTTTATTTTATTATAAGAAGAAAAAACGTGGCCGCTCCTATGGCCTTATGAAGAAAAAAAAAGAAAGAAAGATTTTCTTACAATTTTGATATGAGAAAAAGTGCCGCCCCTCCAATCATGCCGCCTTGGACAGTAGCCCAGTGAGCCCATACTTAAATACGGCACTGATGGAATGCATGAAAGGAAAATTCAAGCTAGGTAAAATAAACAACTTAATAGACACAGCCGCAATCTTTGGAAGCTCATCCTTAGATAGAATACTTTGACCTTGAGGAAAAAAGATGCATGTGGCACTGTATAATCGCAACTCATTAATTTTACTTTTTTAAAACAAATAATTGGCAGAAAATTCGTAGGGAATCAAAAGTAATTCATTTTGCAAGGGGGGAAAAATCATTTGATCAATTTTCCCTGATTTTTTGTTATTTTTTTCAAAATTCCCTGATATTTCCCAGATTTTTCCCTGAGTGATAAAGTTCTCTGACTTTTCCCTGATCTCCCTGATCTGTCGCCACCCTGATATATCTCTTTCTCCTTCCCCCCCCCTTCCTTTGATCAGGCGCCCTAAGTTCAATAACTTTCAGTAGATACGCCACATCAGTATAATTGCTGCACCCCTAAAAAATTAAGAGTCTGTCAAAAAAATTTAAAATGTTCAAAAATGCCGCATTGCCATAAACACAGCACAAAAAAAAAAAAAAAAAAGATGAGCAACTTCTTGACATTGATGATATATCACAATAAAAAATACCCATTAAAAATTTTAAAAAATACAGTATATAATTGCTTGTGGCTCCATTCCCCAACTTTTAAAAATGTGAAGAAATAAAAACGGAATCTGGCATTTAAATTGATTTCCGATTTTTCTCCAAAAATCGAGAACGTTTTGCCCATCTAGGTTTTGCCGGGTTTTTTTTTTGCAAATACACTCTTTGCAAGGAAAGAAAATGAAATCTATAAATTCATAATCATGTTTCTGATTTAGAATGAACAATAATCATATTTATGAATAAAAAAGTTAGTTTCTGCAATTATTTTTGAAGTGGTCTGTTTTTGCGAATTTCTGTTATCTGCTGCTTTTACTTCGTACTAACATTAATAAAATATGTACAGTGTACAAGTTTTTTATTTTTTGCTTCCTTATGTTCCTTTTAAGGTTTTATATTGCCTTTCTGTTTAAACAGAGCTTTATTTCACTTGTAATCATCTATACAAAAAATTGGCGAATAGGAAATTCGGCTTTTCCCGCACTTTTTGAACCATTTACTTTAATTAAAGCTTCTAGTTGACGGGTAAATAATATATAATTGCATCAGAATGTGCCAGCATTTCTTTATTGTTTCGTTATAACAGTAGGACTAAAGTCGGTGCGATAAAAAGGAAAGTCGATTATAAACGCCACAATGGCAAAAAAGTCACTTACGAAAATTTAACTTTTAAACACGCAGACGCCGCGGAACGGTGTTCCTTCCAGAAATTACGGTAGTCATTAAATGAAAAGCTCAGGATCCGCTTGTTTCTTTTGCATTTCAAAATTGAAACATGCAGAAAATTATTGGTGCAGCATTGTAAAAATAAGAATCAATGCACAATTAGAAGTGCTATACTAAAGAAAGAAAAAGTAGGAAAAAAAGGAAAAAGTAGCAAAATAAGGAGAGTAGTAAAAAAGTAGGAAAAATAGGAACTCTTCGGGGTCTGCCCCATAAGAAGAAATCTAATGATGTTAAATCCCATGATCTAGGGTGCCAATTCTAATCACAGAAACGAGAGAGTACATGACCAGGAAATGCTTCATGCAGTAAGTGAATTGTTTTACTGGCTGCATGGTAGCATTACACTTCATCTTTACTAACCCTAAACTCTTAAATGTCAAATTATTCTTTTTTCATGGCTGCCAACAATTCATGGCAAAAATGGAGGCAAATTCAAATCTTGCATTAATTTTGAGACACCCTTTATGTCAGGATTTATTCCATCTACATCAGAAGAAAATTAGCTACATGGAAGCGATCCTATTTTATTATAATCGTTCTTAAAACCTAAAAAGTAAAGCTAATTTGCTACAAATCTTCCAAAATTCCACTGTATCATAATTGAATGCTTTTGATTTGTTTCTTGTTAAGTTCAATACTTTCATTAGGGCATTCTTTGGGCTACTCTTAGGGCCACTTTTTTTTATAATACTCAACACAATGCTTTTGGGGATACCGAATTTATCAGAAATTTCATTCTTGCTTCTCCCACTATCTACATTCTTTGACAATTCAACTTTATCCGCAAGGGATATTTGTTTTGTCAATATAATTGAGAGAAAAGTAAAAAGTTCAAAATAAATGGATAAAACAATTTTTCATTTGAGCAATTTTCTCTGAAATTAAACAGCTTTAAGAATGAGGAAGAAAGAACATTTGAAAATTTACCTAAGTTTGTTTCTTGAGTTCGAATGCTTGCAAATCTGCCATCTAAATCTACTAAAAACTCTCCAAGAACTTCATCCATTTTACCTTCAACAACATCTAATCCAACGAGAACAGTAAGTTAAAATCAAACTTTCACATCATTAGAGCTAAAAAATATATGCATATACACTATATTCAGAAAAAAAATTAATGCAATTTTTAGGAGAATGTGGAAAAAAAGTGGTAAATAAAAAAATTCTACGGTTAATTAAAATTACAAATAACCTAAACCATATTAAGTATGTTCAGAAGTGTATATATACACTCATGATGAACAGTACAATATGCATTAAATCCTCCACGAGCTGCGGGGAGAGCTTTGCAATGGTCCCCCATAGATTATGCAAACTTCTGACTGCCCTCCTGACTAATTTCATGCCTAACAATGCTTTCTCTCAGCTTTATCTAGGTAGCAAGTTTCTTAGAAGCAATTTTATACCAATTTTATGCTGACAAATTTAAATACAGGACTATTCCCAGTTCAACCTAAAATTTTAGTGGCAGGTTTTTTCACGTAGGACTGCACCTGAAATATAGTAGAGAAGATACCTTTTCAACACCTTTTATGTTTCAGAGATCAAAACTTGTATATTTGGCAACAAAATCATTAATAAATAAATTAGATTGTACATACCCAGAGTTGACAATCTTGGATTGGCATTTTGAAATTTGAGCACATTGAAATTGAGGAGCATTTTGAAATTTTGCGGAGCAACTCGTTATTTTGTATAAAAATCAGTATTTAAAAATTAAACCTCTTATCTAAAATTGTTTTTGAGCTTTGGTAATCATATTAAGCACAAGTCTAAAAATAATTTTTAAAATAATAAAACAGCTTTGAACACTATGCAATGCTTTGAACAAAGGTATCTTTAATTTCCTATATTTACATGCCTGTCATAATAAACTAGCAAAATATAACAAAAAATTAAGTTAATCATTGGGGAGCCTGGTCAGAATTAAGACCAAACGGGTAATGCACAGCAAAATAACTTCTTTGAGGAGTTGCGGAGTTTCGCTATTTTTGCAGAGCAACTCCGCAAAATGAGGAGCAGTTGCAACTCCGCATACTGATTTAGTTGTATAAAGAGTGAAAATTCATGTTGAAAATGCTATTTCCAGCAGTTTTCAAAACGATCCAACAAGGGGGTGAAATTTGAAATTAACAACTGAAACAATTACACCAAACAGGAAGATCTCAGGAGAGAGTTTAAAGCCAACTAATCAGGGTCATTTGAAAGGTGTTGGAAGTTACATGTCACTTTCATGCCATAGATTGAGAAAACTGGAAATATTATCCTCCCTTGTGGTGATGATCCTATTTTGCCTTTACCTGAGCGAGTTTTACTAGTAAAATAACTAGAATAATAACAAATTTTAATACATATATAAAAATCTTCTGTGTGGACGTTCGTCACCATAAGGCTTTTAAACGGCTGGACTGATTTTGGTAAAATTTTCTGGATGTAATTAAGTTGTGGCAAGCATGATTTCGAAGCGCGATGGATCGAATTGGAAACGCTTTTGTTAATTAATTAATTAATCTAAATATTGGACGGTTAGATCTCCCAAATGATGAATATTTATTTTAACCTATTCTCGAGCGAGAATTGAAATAAATATTTAACCAGTTGACTAAGGACAATAAGAAAGCCAGCTCTGATTTTTGTAATGAAATTTTCTACCGTGATATGTCGATTAAGAATATATAAAACCTAAAATGAGAGAGTGAAGCCTTAATTTCTTGAAAGCAACGATTTTAAGTCCTGTGATATACTATTTTAAAGTTAAGTACTGGACGAAATCGGGTTTCTTTCACTAACAAAAAGTACCGTAACTAGCAACATTTGCTTCTCGGCTCACAAGTCCATCCGAGTTTTGGCACCAATGGCAAGAATACTTTAAGGATTATCAAACTAATCAGTACATTATTAAAGGAAAAGACCATGGAATTTAAACATGAAACAAATTTTATTTTCATCCAGATAAATTACAACAAGGCAGTTCTGTACACAAAAGATCAGTGCAGTGGTAGATTTTTATCTTTGGAGGAAAGAACAAATTAGGCAATATATGAAGATCATTCAAGTACGCAGAGAAAGATAGCAAGTGAGGATGCTCAGCGAAAGAGTGGGATTTAAAAGTTTTTGTTCAAAAGATCAGACTGCTAATCGGCCGGAGTTCCCTTCTCTCACTGATCGGTTGGATTACAGTAATGTGGTGGCTTGGCAACTTTGGCTATAAACAACAGAGTTACGGGATTATTTGTTTGCATTTTAAAGCTACTGTTAATGTAATTTAATGTATTTTTTGTTTATTTTGCAAGATATTTTAAATTGCAAAGAATTGTTTTTGGTTTTTAAAGAGTTTAGTCATGTAAGTTAAAGAATGTTTATTTTATATCAGGAGGGGGGGGGGGGGGTGAGTGGTTTTCGCTATTTCAGGGAACTGTTTTTACCTTTATCATTTTTTCAAATGATATCCTTTCGATTGTTTTATATTTTTCCATATGGGGGACATTGCAGCAGGATTTGCTGTTTGTTTTAGATGAATAGTTAAGTTTTTTACACTTAATATCTGAGGACGATTTTTTATCCTTTGAGTATGGCTAAAGGAACAAATCATAAATTTTATAAAGATCTTTCAAGTACACGAAAAAAAAATAGTTAATAAAATAGCTACTCAGTGGGCATTAGATAAATCAAGTTCACATTCTAACACCAAGTAGCTTAAAACATTTTCTTTTCACTTATTTTTGTCAACAAAAAGGTTCAAACACTTGATGGTTTATTGAAATTTTTCAACTTTTCAATTTACAAAGTTTGAACAGAACAACGTCTGTCAGGTCCTCTAATATTTTATAAATTAAAAGAAGAATTTTAAAATACAGTCGAACCTCCATATATCAAACTTCCACATATCGAAATTTTCTATATTTCGAAATCCCAGCAAATTTCCATGTTCATTACATAGAAAAATTGTTTTTATATGTTGAAAAAATTTCTATATATCGAATTTTTTTTCAAGACATTCATAGATTTTCTTTCCTCTTTAGACTGTTTGTCTCCTGAAAAATAAAGGTTTGGGGAGAAAATTATGTTCACTAAAGGTTGCTACGAAACTCATAAGGAATCTGGGGTTGAAGGGAAGGGTGTGTAGATAGGTCATTGTTTTGCTTTAGAATTCTTAAATTCCCTCAAGTTTATTTCAAATATCTTAGTTGTAACCAGTAACATTGTAAAATCAGTTTCAAGTCATCCCTTTTGTCTGTTGATTATCGTTCCTAGTCGTTTTAGCACAAGTAAAAATCATTCAAGTTACGTAGATTAATTTTTTACTTTTCTCTCGATTTGTCAAAATGAAAATCCCTTAATGTAGCGGATCAAGTTGAATTGACAAAGAATGAAGATGCATGAAGGCGCAAAAATATAATTTCTGTTATTTTTTTAATTAACTTTCAATTGATCCGATGCTCGTATAAATTAGAATTTAGGTTTCATTCACGAAAATTAGCTTTAATTTTAATGCTTTAGGAAATTTTTAAGATAAAATAAGATATATATTGTTTCTATATATCGAAATTTCTATATATCGAATTTTTTTCCGGCAATTTGCTACTTTGATATATGGAGGTCCGACTGTATTATAATTTTGTCTATTATACAGTTATATTAGCTTTTGATATTAAAAGTGCATTTCCCCACTAACTTTTTTTGATATTTAAATTACATTTTCTTGTATTTAATAATTATGACACACATGAACCATATAAGTACATTAAAATAGTAAGACTGAGGACAAGCATCTTTTAAAATGGTCATTCAATTTCATTAAAGAGACAACACTCACCTTGATATTTCAAAAGTTCAAATTCAAGTAAAGGATCTGGAAAGAAGTCTTTAGTCACAGCATGTTTTTCAATATTTACATCAACAACACTTGAGCTAAATGTCAAAGTTATTTGGGAGAAGTGTTGAAAATCTGTACCACTTTTGACAATGTATTTTTCATTTATCTATTTGAGAAAATGGACAGGTTAAAAAATAATAACTTAGCAATATTTTCAAATAATTACAAAAGCTATTTTACAGGGTCCATTATGAAAGTAATGAGCATTTACTGGCAAAATATATTTATTGATCGTAATTTGTACAAATGTTCAATATTCTTCAAGATACATTCCTCCTGCATCAATACACTTGCGGAGACGTGTTTGCTACGCCTGAAAGGCACCCTGAAACTCTTCCAAGGGAATGCCTCTCAGGAACGTTGTAACATGGTGTTGGATATTTCCCAAGGTTCCCCAATGTTTTCCTTTCTTCTCTCTCTCTCTCTCTCTCTCGAGTCGCGGAAACAAAAAGAAGTCACATGAAGCTAAGTAGGGACTGTAAGGTGGTGAGGGATCACCGGGGGGGGGGGCATCCATAACGGGGTTCGTCGGCGACCTCCTCCTGGCTCTCTTTGAATGCCTTGTGCCACTTCCCAGACTGTGATCTTGAAATGCAATCGTCCTTGAAGGCTTCTTGCAGCATCTGGAATGTTTCGGTTGCATTTTTTCCAAACCTCACGCAAAACTTTATGGTGTATCATTGTTCAAGCGAACGCTCCATTGCGTTATGTTACAAAAGTTGAAAACATACTTCAAGCGGAGGCACTTATCTCCGCTCACACTGTTCGAAAGCAACTGACGACTGGATGCATTGAAAGGGCATATCCCGCACCACATTTCCCAGCCGGTTTTACTGTGCTGCCATCTATTGTCGCGTCACAATAACATTATGCTCATTACTTTCATAATGGACCCTGTATGTTAGAAAGAAAAAAATAACATGCCATGGTTCTGTTTTTTTTGAGCAATCACGATTGCTTATTGTTCTCACTTGACCATCCTTGATGTTACGGTTCCTTTTCCAGCTTGGACCAGGGGCCTCTGCAGCACCACCGCCCGCCATCCTCTCGGCGCGGTTGTCCCCTGGTCCTGAGCTATCTGCTTCTCCTTGTCGGAGGCGTTCATGTCCTACACACACGCACGCTCACACACATACAAACACACGACTTCACACACTCCTACACACACACATACACACACTCATGCCTGCACACAGACACAAACACACATGCCTACATACACACACACAAGAACGCCTACACCCGCACACGAGCGTACACAACACTCACTCGCATGCATGCATACATACACTTACGCTCACACATATACAAACACACAACTTCACACACTCCTACACACACACATACACACACTCATGCCTGCATACAGACACAAACACACATGCCTACATACACACGAACGCCTACACTCTCACTCACACACATGCATACATACACTTACACCCACACACATGCGCCCACACAAACACACACATGCGCCTACACAAACACATACTCCCATACACACGCTCGTGATTGCGAAAAACATAATTTGAATTCAAGATGCCAAAAATTCAAAGTAATATATATATATATATATATTTTTTTTTGAGCAATCACGATTGCTTATTGCTTTCATTTCACCGTTCTTGATGTTGTGGTTCCTTTTTCAGCTTGGACCAGGCACACCAGCACCACCGGCATCAGCAGGCGCGGCACCAAGCAATGTCTCCTGGAATCCATTTCTCCTGGTTGATGCCGTCCATGTCCTACACAAATGCGTGCTCATACACACAAACATACACACAATTCTTTACACACATACACACACGCCTATGTGCATACACACAGGTCTATGCACACACACAAGCCTGCACATGCACGCACGTGCGCCTACACACACACAACTATACATACGTAACCGCTCAGGAGGAGAAGTAGGCTTGAAGGGAGAGAAGCTGTTTCTAGAAACAATATCCCCCCATGAGTAGGGCCCTGTCGCAACTCGTGATTGCGAAAAACATAATTTGAATTCCAGATGTCAAAGTTCAATTTTTTTTTTTTTTAACTTGAGTCAAAATATTTAATTTTGAATGAAAAATAAGCAAACAGTTATCAACAGTGCTGTTTAATGTATTTAGAGGGGGGGGGGGTGGAACCTAAGCTCAATCGAATGGCTATCACGAATTAGAATTTGCAGTTTTTAGTACAATGATTCAATATGCTTGTAATATCATAAACTTCTAGAAGAGAAAAACATCATTTAAATGTAAATGAAGTTTGTCTTGAATGGAGTTATCAAATAAAAATGCTCTTGTAAACACTCATCTTATAGCAATTGGACAAGGTGACAAAATCTATTTTCTTTTGTTAAAATAATTATGTTTCTGAGTTACATTAGAGTGGAATTTTTTAATTTTTATTTTTAAAAAAATTCTTATTTGATCAAGAAAAAAATAATCAAACAATATTAAAACTTCCCAAAAAGAGTAGTTATTAAATATATGCCGAAGTGAAGTAATATTTGGATTAACTTTTCTTCAGAAATGTTTAACTTTTATCAGTACAATTAACTTTAATAACTAATTTGACAAAGGAAAACCCACACAGAAGATTGACTGCCTGAACTGTCTTTAGCCTTGGAGTTGCCTCATCATTAGAAGTATTCTGATAAAATTGCTAAATATGCACTATACTACGAAAACTAAGAACTATTTTCTTGGAACTGGCTGGCTGGTGAGCTTTCTAGTTTTGCCTTTTGATACTATAATTCTCAAAGGTCCATCCTGAAGTCCATTTTGCAAGTAATAAGCTTCTTTTGTAAAAAAATTTTCAAGCCAAACTTTTACTGATGAGAGATTCATGTCCTCCAAAAAAGATGACAAATAATCATACAGTGGTAAATATGCAGTTTTGGATAGTATACATTTGTGAGGATGAAATGTTAGCTCATCTTAATACTTAACACAGATTTCTGCTAAAGTTTAGCAATGAAAAAAACACAGTATTTCTCTTTTTTTTACTACATCGATTAATGAGCTATATATATATATATATATATATATATATATATATATATATATATATATATATATATATATATATATATATATATATATATATTTATTTATTTATTTTACAATGTTAAGTGAAAAGACAAAATGTTAAGACTACTTTTGCAAGATTGTGAAAAGTTTAATTACTAAAGCTAAAATTGTATTTAATTAAGAACTAACTTTTAAAATTAGATTTTGTTAGATTATAATCATTATGATGCCTGAGGAGTGGCATAGTGGTAAGACGCATCTTGAAAAGATGCATTGTCAGACATGTAACAAACAGTAAGAACATGTAACAAACATTGTTTGTCACACCTGCTTTTTAATTTGCCAATGCACTGTATGCAGTGGCCTTGTAACTGCAGCCTTATAACAACCTCACACTCATGGTTTTCAAACATCATTATTTGGTGATAGAATGAGAAAAAATTTGCTTCATGCAGGCTTGTTTCAAAAATTTTGAGCTTTCTCTATGACTTTATGTTTTGGGAGGCTCGTGAATTCTGATTATGTTTTCCTCTCAAGGTTATGAAGTGAAATATTCTACAAATTAAAAAGTACCTTTTTTATTTCATACACATGATCATGCCCTCCCAAAATTAGGTCAATTTCATCAACATTTTCTGCAAGTCGAATGTCGTTTGGAGTACGCATGTGAGTCAAAGCAATCACATAGTCAACGTTTTGCTGAAAAAAAAACTGCAAATTAACTAAACCTAATTTATGCAACAAATTTATTGATGGAAAGATTATAAGTAAAGAAATGGTCCCAGATTTCCAAAAACACTCAAAACTAATGTAAATATCAAGTAAAATATGATATCCAATCTGGAACCCAAAGTAAATTTTGCACCAAAAAAAGGAAGAAAAAAGTAGTTAAAGAACAACCAATAAACATTAGATAGAAGGGGAGCTAAAATTAATAAAGAAATTTAAATCAAACAAATTGCCAGATATAAAGTAAAAATTAAAATATTGAAATATATTTGCACAATTATTGCACCAATTGCCATACTGCATATGCAACATAGCAGGGGAGCCCATAATGCTAAATGGGGACTTACTCGAGTGTCGTCGGGAAGTATCAGATTTTGCAGTTTAGGTTATAAGGAGAAGAGATTGTTATATAATGTTCCCCTTTAGTGGTGGGGAAAGCTCCTGCAGATTTGCAAAAATGTAAAAAAGAACAGTTACATGGACATACTTGAGCGTGTAAAATATTTATAGTTTTGATGCGATGCTCCAACTTGTCTGTGAACCAAAGGTATGTTAATCTGCTGATTTGCGTAGTGGGGGATGGCTACCTGGAGGCACTCCCTACTAGCAAATTAGCACCATTTAAAACATCATGATTCAAAATTTCTCAAACAAAATATGTTTGCAGCTTTGAGAACAGAAGCAAAAGATCAGATGTGAAGAAAGCAAAAAAAAAAAAAAGAAAGAAAGAAGAAAGAAAAGAAAAAGTTATTATAATTCATTAAATGAAATCAAGAGAACAAACCAGAAACTAATATCTAACATCATTAGAAACAAATTTCTGTCATCATAAAAGACTAAAAATCTTGGCACTGAACATATTTTTTATAATTGATTGGTTTGGTGAATTTTATGCATTAAGATCAGTTAACTGCATTCATGGTACACAAACTTTTAATTGATAAAAATCAAAATTAAAACATGTTAACTAAAGTTTTTTAAATAATTAGTTGCCTCATCTTTCAGCTGAATGGCTAATTTCCGCCCTTCTGTAACAAAATCTGAATAAGTAACTTCATCGGCTTCAATTGTAGCTAAAGTTGCCAACCACTCCTCTTCAACCAGTCCGATAATGCCAAACTAAGAAATAAAAGAATGATAAGATACAAATTTTTCAAAAGGAATACAATTAATAATTTTAAGATATTTAAAGTAAATACATTAGAACTCCAATTATCAAAATCAATTGGGACTGAGCCGCATATAAGCTACCTTTATTCCTGATTTGACCAAGGGACATTTCTAGCCCTGACTGACTGTTTAGAATGTCACTCAATGTTGTGAGTGTGATATTGTTTACTGGGTTTTTCACAGCATAGTTTGGCTTCTGTTAAATACAAATAAGCATATGCAAATAAGATCTTTTATTGAATGTAGTTGACAAGAACAGCTTTTTTTTTTCTTATTTTCAATCAATTTCAACTTTTGCCAAAGAAATGAAAGCTTTCTTTGGAAAACTATATTTCAAAATAAAAATAGGTGGTGCTATCTTTAACCTAGCATCCTTTTATACTCAAAAAAAAAAAAAAAAAAAGATTAAATAATAAAATAAAAGCATACAAGTGTAAAATTATTTCTTTGAAAGCATACAACTTGACCAATGAAATTTCGGTAATTTTCATAGTAAAAACATGCTATGCTTCACACTAGTGAGTGAGATGAAACTTTTGGAGACAATTATTTCAGGTATGTGCAATCCGTGTCTCCACCTTTTCGCCCTCTCCCCCGTTTCGCCATCCAAATGATTGACAGGTGAAATCAGCTGAGGTATCATCACACTTCAGTGATTTCCCTACTAAGTAGGTAGGGAAAAGTGGTGGGGATTATTTATCCCTATCACTGAGCTTAAAGAGAGAAAATATTCCTTATCGCTTTAAGATCCCTTGACCTCTCCCTATCCCCTTATCACCATGTGGTGGTTCATTTGCACTTGGTTAGTAGAGGGTTATGCCTAGTAAAAATGGCTGTCCTTTTCCGTGCAATCGCAAGAAGGCGGAAAACTTATTTTGTCTGAAGGATATTTGTATGGTATCGCCTACCAAAAACACAATAAATCTTACTACAAATGTGATTATGATGAAAGATTTCAACTTTTCTTTTAGAAATTCAGTTTAGCTCAATTTCAATGGTTTAAAAAAGATGACAAAAATAATTAGTGCACCCGTTGGCATGTAATTAATCATTTTCTCAGTTTCAGTGATTGAAAATAAAGACACATCTGTGCTTCCATTAACATGTAATTAATCATTTTCTATTCTGGCTCAATCCATACAAGTTTGATGGATGTGTGCACTCCACCATTTTTATTTTTTTTTGAAACTCATATCCCTAAAAGTTGCATATGAAAGATGTTTAAAACCTCTTTTATTTTTTCTCTAAACAGGACCTTTGATTTTTTTAGATGTCATCAAAAGTGATTTTCTTAGTCAAAAATGAGACTGTTAGACCTTTGCATTTTGGCCAAACCTATTTGAATTACATTTATGACAGTTAATTTAACGTTTTGATGTTAAAAGTGCATAAGTTGACAGTCTTACATGCTGTGTTACGTAGCTGTAACTTAATAATTAAAATAATGGCAACAGGTTAAAGTTCAAGGTCAAATGTAAAAATGTTATCATTTCAAAGGAAAATAAACTCGTGTAGAGGACGGAAACATAAAATGAAATATGGCAAAAACTAATCACTGGAACCATACTAATAAGAATATGTAACTGCTGTTGTTTGTTTGTTTACCTTTTACAGATTGCAGCCCCTCAAAAATTCGAAAAATGACGTTTTTAGACCCCTGTAAACCAAAAGGGGATGAAATTTAAAAAAAAATTTCTTCGCCAGTTGAATGTTCTGTTCAAGTACTATACAAGTTATATATATTATTTTGTATATTTGGTTTGTAAAAAAGATACAGGTCTTTGAAATTGAGCAATTTTGCTAGTTGATTCACACTAAAACAGAAATAATGTGAAAACTTCACTACACCTTTTCAAATTACGTATATTGTGCTCTATACCACATATTATACTAAAGAAACATATTGTAAGTATAAAAATAGTTATTTTAATTTGATAACTTAGAAATATTTGGACATGAAGGAGTAGTTCATAGTTGATTGACAGCAGCAGAAGTATTTAATTTATAGACTAGACTGATAATCTACACACAAATTTTCAATACATACTACCAGGGTTGAGTTTTTTGCCGGCAAAAAGGTATTTTTGCCAAGCCAGTGGAAAAACCATGACAAAAATGGAAAAAACCAGCAAAAATGGGAAAAACGGCAAAAACCTAATTGCAAATAAAGTAGCATTATAGTGTTAATCAAGAAATAGTGACAATATAATATAAATAATGCACTTTAATACTTTAGTTATGTCTCTCCATGTTACTTCTAATTTATAAGGTGAAAAATAAATAAAAAACAAATGTTGGGATTGCAAAACTTAAGATTTTCAATGTTTGCTAAAACAATTTTTCCAGAATGAGCCAATTCCTTCAATGCTAAAATAAAGAATGTTTACTTAAGCTTAGTAAGTTAATAAAAAAATTGAATTATAATTATATATATATATATATATATATATATATATTTAATTAATCATTTTTTTTTTTTTTTTTTTGATCCCACTAAGATTTTTAGGTTATTTAATTAATAACAGAATATTTACTTGAATATAGAAAAATATTAACTTTTCCTTGCTAAAGAAATAATTTTTCTCACTTACTGGGCATTTTTTCTCACTTACGGGGAAAATGGATAGCCAAAAGAAGAATTTAAAAAGAAGAAAGAAAAGCTGATCAATATGCGCATTCTATATTCACTCTACTTTTTAGTGATACTAGCTCACTCTACAGAAAATGGCAAAGCCTTTTATCAAAATCTTTTCATGCTTTTACTTTTATATAAAAGGAAAAAAAAAACTGTCCGTAAGTTGTTAACACAAAATCTATTTTTGCCATTTTGGCAAAAACTGGCAAAAACCTATTTTTGCCGGGCGGTAAAAACCGCGGTTTTTTCCACGGTTTTTTCCGCCTCAGGCAAAAACTTGCCAACCCTGCATACTACATACAAATATATGCTCTGTACATTAACATATCTAAATTGCCTTAAACATATGCAAAAACATTATACAGGGTGTTCCGAAAATGACCGACACATTTGAAAAATCATTACAATCTAAATGGGCAGCGATAGATATGTACCGTTTATAGCATTATGCTTGGTGCAACAGTTAATTTTCAAACAAACTAACTTTCAAAATTAGTTACAACGTTCCTCAGCAGATGGCGCTTTAGGTATTTAGTGGAGGCTTTAGGTGTGTCTGTCTGAAAGTTTACTGTTTTTGTAAGCATATTGCAACTAAACAGTGTATTCCTGTCGCTGCCCGTTTAGTCTTTGTTGATTTTTCAAATATACCAGTCCTTTTTGCGATCTTACAGACTGCATTTTCCTCTATACCTTTCAAACTACCTGTAGCGCTGTCTGTTGAGGAGCATTGTAACTAATTTTGATAGTTTGTCCGTATCCAAACTTACTGTTGCCCCAAGCATAACGCAACAAACAGTATACTTCTATCGCTGCTCGTTTACAATTTACTTCGTATAATATACCAAAAAGAATTTGCAACACCATTCTAATTTTAAAAACATTTTACTTTTCAAGGACAAAGCTATTTATACAACTTTATAAAACTACTGTTTTGACATTTTTAGAAAGAATAAAAATGAAATATTTACGCAGTATAACTAAAAAAATAGCATTTGATTTTTCATTAAAAATTACTGCATTGCCATTTTCATGAATTAAAAATTCAGGTGAATAAATATAAATTTATGAAACTACAAAAAAATATAAAAAATTGTAAATTATAGCCACTTGGTAGAGTGGCTGAAGCCAAATGGCTGAAATTTCAGAGCAGAGATATGAACGCAGAGCACCACATTTTTTCTATTGTGCACCCAAGAAATCAAGTACGTCACATAAAATGTAGATAGAAGGCATGGCCTATTTGAATGACCACTTGAGAAGCGCCAACATGCGTTCCTACCATTTCCACTTAATGCTTTTCCCTAAAATTTTCCCTGCCGTTAAGAAAAATCCCTACCATTCAGATGCGGTTCGCTGATTTGCAGGGGCGTAGCTAAGGGGGGGGGGGTTTGGGGACAACCCCCCCCCCCCCGAAACGTGTGTCTCAAAAAAAAGAGAAAAAGAAAAGAGAAGAGAAAGAAAAAAAAGAAAAAGAAAAAAATCAAAACGATTTTTTTCTGAGTAACAAAGGTCAAAAATTCACTTCGCTCCCCCCCTTCCCCAATGCCATTGAAAATCTGCTCCTCAAGCATAAAGACGCCTCCCTCTGCTATGACAATTTTTTGATAATTGACTGAAATTTGACACTTTGCTTTAGAAATGAGATTGAATTGTATCTACGTATATGTAGCCTTTCTTCGTCATCGATTCTGCAAATTGCTAAATATGCTTAATTTTATGAGTGGCGTAGTGGGAATATTGCATACAGTCTGTATATTTCGAATTTCACAGGAAAGAAAAAAATCGAGATAAAGAGGTTTTGAGATACAGGTGCTTTAAGAAACTTTATAGAAATTTGGAATATGATGGTGAAAATTTGAAATCGATACTAGAGACAATGTGGGCTCTTGATTAAAATTCCTCTGTATTAGTTTTGTTAGGTATTTATTCTATTATTACATTATTAAGTGCTTTAGTGCAAGTTTAAGGAATCATTTTGACAGTAAAAGAAACTTTAAGACTATCTTTTTCAAGAAAAAGTCTTATTGCTTTTTGGTTCCTGATTTTTTTTTTTTTGATTCATTATTTATCCTCTTGAGGTTAGCAATTGCTGCAAATCTAACTTGGCCAATATTCTACGATTTTCCTTTTTTCATCACTTGAAAAAATCTTCTTTTTACTCCTATCATTTCGGTTTTCTAAGGAATCACAATTTTTAAGAAAGAGATCAACCAAAGAACAGTACTAATCCAGATAACATAGTGAAATGGCTTTTAAATTGAATGATCTTTAACCATGAACTTGAAATGTTCATCTTAAAAGTCAAACCTGTGAATTTAACCCCTTTACTCTTCTTCCAAGAAAGTGCGCGAATAAAATGTTAAAAAACGAAATGAATCTAGACTATTTCTGTTAGTTGGTTCGCATTAAAAAGTAGAAAATAAAAAAGACTTTTCTTTATAACATTCGAAAATTGCTGTTGCTCTCTCAAATAGATATTTATGTAAATTCTAAAGCAGATAATAAAATTAAAAATAGAAACTTGAGAGAAGAACAGATGGCATGCAGCTTTCAGCGAACAACTTTCTACCGCCTATATCTCTTCCCTATTTTTTTTTTATTCAAATTTTATTAACTGCTTTAAAATTAGCATAAATATAAATACATAAAAAGCAACATATAAATATAAGGATATGAAAAGCAATTTCATTTTTTGAGGGTAAGAAGTCTTTTATTTTTTCAAACTTTTAGTGCAAACCAAGTTAGTAAAAATAGTCTTTATAGTCTGACCACCGATGAGATTGAAAGTCAAACAAGCAGAAATGGAAGTATCTATTAGCTTTCAGGGATGCCAGCTTTTGTAGTTGTGTGTTAGCCTCTAAATTAAGCAGTCTGCAATCACTTTGAAATGAATGGAACACGCTCATTGGTTTGGATTGACTGGTTTTGACAAGACAGTTGCTAGAAAATTTTTCTTTAAATTAAATGGAGGGAAAAGAAAAAGAAGTTGAACTTTCCATAACATTAGAAAATATAAAAAAAAATTGTTTGCTTTTGTTTTGTTTGACACAAGTATCGGACTTGGGGCATTCCATTCCAAAGTATGTAAGATCCACCTCCCTCTTATTTTTTCAATACAAAAAAAAGTTTACAAACACACACACGCACATATATATATATATATATATATATATATATATATGTGTGTGTGTGTTTGTGTGTATGTGTGTGTATAAAAGAAGTAACCCCCCCCCTCCCCCCGAAAGTCGGGTCTAGCTACGCCCCTGCTGATTTGGAATGCTCCCCCTCTCCTGCAGCACAGACACGCCTTCTTCTTTGTGAACAGGTTAGGTGGCGAATTGGCGGAGATGACGAATTGGGGGTGAAATCATGCAATCAAATTATAGTAAGATAAATTTGAACTTTTGAATAAATGTTACATATAATAAAAATTAAAAATCTACATAACATAAAATTTTCAAAAAGTGGTAGTTTTTACTACGTAGGAAAGAATATTACATAAAAGTTACTTTTTTTCCTTTAGATTCAAGCACTTTGGTCAGAAAACCATTGGCTAAAGGTTTTTCAGTTTCATTATCTATAACATTGCTAATTAACCATGGGAAGTGAGTACGTGATGAAAAGTCAGTCAAAATATCAACACCAAAATCTGAAAATGAACCAAGTATTACCAACAATTTTTAAAACTATTAATGTTAATGTCAAATAATGGATAGAAGACATTTACATATTGCATACTGTCAGTGAACTTTGTCAACTCTACTGTAATATTCTGCTTCAAGCAAACTATTCTACTTATTGCAGAAAGTGAAATAAAAATTAAATAATCTGATTCAGTTTTCAATAATTAAATAAAATTTATAATATAATTTGAACTTTATTACTTAAGTTATGCAACTGCATTCAAATTTTATCTGGCACCATTATTGAAAAAAAGTCTATGACATAATATATATTTAAAACACAAGTAACTAAAATTGAAAATTTAAAAAATTCCCGAATGAGCAGCAAATGTAGAATCAAGAGGGAAAATTGAAAATCTTTTTAAAAGCCTTATGCTATTAAAAATCAATTACAAATATTTTATTCGTTGACAAATCGAAATTCGAAATAGAATTTTTTTCAAAACACTGTGTTTTCTTTCCTTGTCGGTCAACAATGAATTCAGTTACGAATTGCGTGAATAAAGGCTTAGCCGCACTTAAAATCTGCTTTAAAAAACGTTTTAATTTGAATTTTATATAATATGGAAGTTCCAAAAATATTCTATCGGACGTAGAAAAAAATTACTCTTTATTTTTGTACTAATTTTTTTAATTTTTAAGTAACTTTTCATGCAAAAAACAGTGAAAAACCTTTTTGAGGTTTTTAACTAATATCTTTGTTAGTTAATGTCATCCGAAGATGCAACCTAGCTAAGAACACTCTATCAACTCTCCTTTCAAACTTTTTTTTTTTTTTCAGAATCAATCCATTTGTTTAGGTGCTACAGTGCCACAGACAGATACATAGATACACAGACAGGTCAAACTTATAATCCCCTTTCCTTTGTGTGTCAGGGGTTAAAAATCATCTAATTTAAGATTGATAAAGATAACATTGATACAGCACATAATTGCAAATCACTATGCACTCAAATTTCAGGGCATGGGCGGATTTATGGGGGGGCAGAGGGGGGAAATGCCCCCCCTAGTTTTGGGAGGACTTTATGTAGTAACAACACATCTTCCAAATGTTTTAAAAAAATTATTTTTTCTTTTTTGAATCGTTCAGAGGGGCATGGGTGGATTTAGAGGGGGGCATAGGGGCATTGCCCCCCAGTTTTGGGAGAACTTTATATAGTAACAACACATCTTCCAAAATCTTAAAACAAAAAAATCATGACTTTTTCTTTTTTGAATAGTTCAATGAAAATGAAGAGAAAAGCGAATGTCTTTTTCTGATGAGAGAAAAGGGGGGGGGGTGGGGGGGGGGTGGAACGAACATTAAATAAAAATAGTACGGCTGTCGCTGGGGTACTGAAAATGTGTCAAATTCAATATTTTGAACTGAAAAACCTTTTGGGCAAGTATATGAATGAAAATATAGGCTAAAAGAGCTATACATTAAGCTGCAACACTTATAATAATTGACGATTATTTTAACAAATTAAAACCTAAAGCAAAGGGGGAAAAACTCCCCCCCATTAGCCCTAACAGAACGATCTACTCGTTATGATTTGTGTCCACATTTCAAGCATATTTATGCATTATATTTATGTTCTTAGTAGATTAATTGGCCGTTTGAGAAATTCTAAAAAACAAAAAAGTTTTTTCCTCTTAAAAAGAGAGAGAGGAAATAAATATTACCGCAAACTGAATAAATTTTAGTTATCTGAGTGTTCTGATTAAATGAATCTTTTTACTTAGAGGGAGAGTACAATTTTACTGAGTACAATTTTACTTACTTTATAAATACTGTTTAAAAAGTAAGGTAAGTCATACTCATCTAAGTCTAATTGATTCAGACCTTGTCATTATTGAAATCTAAATAATTGAGTCATCAAAAGTTTTGGAAAAAATTTACTGAAATTTTATAAAAGTCTATAAAAACCTAACAAAGATTGGTAAAATCGTAAAAATCTTTCAACCGTAAAAACTGACGAATTTTCGTAAAAATTACAAACAGGGCCGAATTTGCCTATAAGGTAAACAACCTATTGCTTAGGGCCCCTGCTTTGAAGTGGGTCCCTAACTCCCCCCCCCCCCAAAAAAAAAAAAAATCATGATTTGTTCCTTAAAAAATGGAAATTGCTTGAAAAAATTTAATTTCATTTTTAAGTGCTTGAAAACCTTGAACATTTGGAAAAGTGTGGCTACAAACCTTAAATTTTAAAATTTCGAACAAATGGTAGAGGGGAAGGAATGCCGAAATGTGTCAAACTCAGCTCCTTGCCACATCCTGTATCAAAAATGTAAAAATCATGGTTCTCACGTTTGTAACATTATTTGAAATAAATTTTTGTGACTCGCATGTTTCATATCTTGCTATTTATTCAATCCCAAATGCAAAATTTTGGAAATTCTTTTGGTGTTACTTGCTTTTATCTTACTTCTGCATATTGTCAATCTGTTTAGCACAAAAATAAAATTACACTCTACTTCTATTCCTCTTTGTTTTCTGTCCCACTTGCAACTGAATAGAAGTTGTTGTAATGAGAAATCTATAGTTTTTTTTCTTTTAAATTTAAAATAGCTATTTCTCACAAAGTTAGAAGAGGACTGTAAAAATTTACACTCAAATATTAAAATATCAGAGACTGGAGAGTACAAATGAAGTGCGTTAAATAATTTTATTTATTCTACAGTCCTTGAAAATAATTAGATAAGTCTTTGAAAATCCTAAGCAAAGTAAGCTCCAATTACTTCTACTGCATATTGTTAATCTGTTTAGCCAAGAAAAAAAATAGACACTACCTCTATTCCTTTTCGTTTTCTGCACTACTTAAAATTAAAAAAAGGTGCTGTAATGAGAAATCTATAGTTTATTTTTTCTCTCAAGCTTAAAATGGCTGTTTCTTACAAAATTTGAACAATACTGTATAATCTGGTTATCAATTTCTATGTCTGTACAATTAACCTTTATAAGGCTTCAAAATGCAAAATTTTATATCCATTTTACAAAATTTCCTCCGGGGGAGAAACCCCCGGTTCCCTAAAATTGGAGCCCCGCGTCACTCTCTTGATACCAGCTCCCTCTTTTAAGGTTAATTCAAAAAGGACAGCATGAAAACATGCATAAATGAAAACGACACACAAAAAAGTAAAGCATGGACTTATGCATCACAGGAAACAGACAAAAACATGAGCATGGGGGGCAATAAAAATGTTGCTAAAAAAAAAACCCTGCCCCCCCAGGAACTCAGTCTTAAATCCGCCTATGTTTCAGGGTGAGTTACAAGTTAAGAAAATACACAGGTACATTTTAAAACTTGGCGCTTATTACCATATTGGTTCTTTTTTTTTTCCAGCATAAAGATTTTACTTCTAACTTTATCTGTTTATTTATGTAAAAATAAAGTCCTATTGTTAGAACTAATATGAAATCAGAATTTAAAAGGATGTTTCATTTTACTTAACTGATCTAAAATGTGCAGAACACATGAAGAGATTTCTGAGTTATGTCAATGTTGACTAAATATTTTTGGGGGATATTCAATAATGTATGTTACCGAATTCAGAAAAAATTTGCTGTCAAAAGTTCAAATGTGATACCCAGGATACTGTGGTCTGTAAGTCTCCAGTCCCAGACCACATAGTCTTTTACTAAATTGAGCAAGAGAAAGAATATTTTTAAGATAAAGTACTAGTGCAACCAGAATTTACCTTTTGAAGGGATTTATTTTGGTCAAAAAAGTTCTTATTTGCATATAAACTACTGCACTAGAATTGGCAATAAAGTTGAAATCAAGGCATCTTTGCCTTTTGCTGCACCACTGAGATCAAGTTCACTATTATTTCTAAACATTTTCTTCTTTTAACTTTTTACAGCTGAGATATTTGCATTGTTTCTCCAATGCAAAATGCTCGTGAAAGCCATTGTTGTCCATGGCTTTCACCAGCCTAGGACAACCAAAGCAACTGACACACTGCTCCATGAGCGGCCAGAGCAGCGTTATTCAAAAACTGTCCTCCTGGATCAAAAACTTACCAATTCTGATTAGCTTGTACCTGTCCATCTCAATGTTTAATGACAAACTGTATTTCATAGAAAGAGATCATTTACCTATTTTTTGATAAAATGCACTATTAGGAAGTGTCTAAAAATCTTATGATTGCTTTTAGATTCAAGTCCTTTGTAGTGTTCAATGATTTCACAATTTCTCTGAATCCTGAGACACAAACAACTCATTAGCAATGTGTGAAATGTATTTCTAAAAATGATTAGTCATTAGATAAACAAAATTTGGGGAGAAAACATTTAAACTTACCAAAATCATGGTTTCCAAAGACAGCACAATGTACTCCGAGAGAATTTAAAACTGGAATCATTTGTTCCCCCTTAGTAAAAGTGCTCACTAAAACAGACAGAGAAAATAAAAACATAAACCAGGATTGAAGTAAAAAACAAATGTTATGCTTAAAGCTTGAAGGAAAACTTACTGTGATATCAAGTTAACATTATTTAAATTATGGCTGACTATGATTCATGTCAGGGATGCCCACCTGGGGGTCATAGCGCAGACTGTGCCATTGAAAATTTTAAGGGTGGTTGTTTTAAAGGATATTTCCCCTTTTTGAGGGGGGGCTCTTGCTTTGGGGGGTGCTTCACAGGGCCGATTCTAGCAAGTGTCAGGGTGTGCACCGCACAAGGGCCGCTTAAGCAAGGGGAGGCAGGGCCGTATCAAGAGGGGGGGGGCTTGACGCCCCCCCCCCCCGAAACCCGAAATGTTTTGTACCATAAAACAGAAGAAGTTTTTTTTTTAAATTCCTAATGTCAGAAAAGGAGAATAACGAAGTTTTTTTTATTCTTAATTTTGCTACTATTCAAGATTTATAATACATATTTTGAAGAAATACAGAAAAAGCAATTCTATTTCTCATTAGCCGCAAGGCACACTTGAAATTTAGACCTTTAATTAGGATTTCCTGCTCTCTTTCCCAATTCAATTCAGGGCAGTCCAGGGTCAAGGCAGGCCCTTTGCCAGTTTTGGTAAAGTTTGGTTCGGCAGATTTTTCAAGTCTGCCGAACTGACTTCTGTGCACTTCCTCCTCCAGGGGCAGGCACAGAAATATTGGGGCTGTTACAAATACCTTTTTTGGGCTCCCTCCATGTTGTTTACCTATATTTTGAACCCTAGGTTTAAAAATATTGGGCCCCATTTAAGCTCGGGCCCGGATTAACAGGTGTCCCTTCTCCCCTCTATACACGACCCTGCTCTCCTCCCCCTAACACTCTTATAAAACTTACACTGTACTGATTTCGAGGCTGGGCCCCTAGTTTCCAATTAGGCGAGTATCTTGTTACCAAGATGTGCCAAATTCAGCTCCTTGATACATCCTGCGTAAAAAATGCAAAAATCACTATTCTCGCGTTTTTGTAGCATAATTTTCAAGATCATTTTTGTGACTGATATGTTTCATGTCTTGCATTTATTTAATGCCGAATTCAGTAACATGGAAGTTCTTTTGTTATTGCTTTTTTTTTTTTTAATTTTTTTTTCTTACTTCTACGGCATACTGTTAATACCTTAAGTATGAGAAAAAAAAGAACACTTACTCTGCTCTTTTTCATTTTCTGCACTACTTGTGATTGAAAAAAAAAGTTTGTTTCGAGAAATATTTCGTTGCATTTATTAACTTAAAACAGGTGTGTCTTACAAAGTTATAAGAGCTTCAAATAATTTCAACTCTTCGAGAGTCTTTGAAAATTATTTAAGTTTTTGAAATTCCTTGAAAAGTTCTTCAATTTTGTATCTCATCAAGAAAATAAAGTATGAATTGTCCAAATGACCAGAATATTACCCTTCCGTTCTTCTTTTCTGCATGTTTACACTATTTCTTTTAAACTATTTTGTACAATTTTCATACTGTAGGGCAGTTAATGAAAAAAGTGGGGGTAGGGGGAGTGATCAAAAACAAACTTCACTAAAAGTCGATATGAGCAGATGACGGGGTGCTTCTCTTTTCTCCTCTCTCGTTTTTCCTCTCTGTCCATTAATTTCCATGATTTGTCGAGCAAGCAATTTTTATTTTGTTTGATCTTGATTGGAAAAAGAATGTATAACTTTTAAAAAACTTTGTTTGCCTATTTTTTTTTCATATTTTCGTTGTTTCAATTACCTAATATAAGGCCTCAAAATACAGATTTTTTTTTCAAAAATTTCTCGGGGGGAGAAACCGCCGGACCACCTGAAATTATGGATGTTCTACATCCGACTTAAAGGGACACCCTCGTGTTATCCTTACCACTACAAGGTGAATAAGAAAAATAATAAGAAAAATAATAAGAAATTAAAATAAAATAACAACAGTCCAAACAGTGGAATCGTTAAAAATCGAGACAAAAAGTCTTCTATGTTAACATTTTTATGCGTTTGGTGTGTCTATATATACTATATGGTGTGTGTGTGTGTTGGGCAATGTGCTAATCCGGGCCCATCCCGAAAAAAATTTCTGGATACGGCCTTGAGGGGAGGCAAGTGTTCCGCATCACGTAGTTCTTAAGTAATCAAGCAAAATTCCTCAAGAATTTCTCACAAGATAACTTATAATGAATCAAATAAATATGCTGAATTTTAAATGTTCAATTGTCAAAATAAGTGTCGATTTCCCGACATTATAGCATAGTTTAAGAAAAATAAAATGTTATGGAACATTTTGTTGGTTCATTGTCCATTAATATCTACTCTTTACACACATGCTTCATTTTTGTGACAGAACCGGTAATCAGGCATGGATACAGGGGAGGAGAAATGAGGGAAATGGCCCACCTCCTGAAGCATGAAAGGGTGCCTTCTAAAAGGAGCACCGAGAGCAGCCCCTAGACATATTTTATTTAAAAAAAAAGCTATACTGATTAGATACTCTTGCAATCATTTCAAACAACAAATTATGTGTTCAACAATCGTGGATGTGTGAACAGAAAGTGGAAAATTGCTACTCCTATGAGAGTCAAACATATTTGAATGACGAACTAAAATTTTGTAATTTTCCCCCTTTACGGCATGAACTGCCTGGTTTCTGATCAGGTAGGAGGACAGGGCTCTTGCACCGGGAAGCTAATTTAAATGTAGCTCCAAAACGAAGATCCAAAAGGATGCCATAGAAAGGATGACTAAAGAAGGCTTAAAATTGCGTTTCTAGAACCTAAATTTCGGAAAATTTTGCTAGTTGAACCACCAATCTAAAGGACCTAATTAAGTCTCTGATTCACCCCTTCCAGCTTAACTAAATCAAAATAGCCTAAAGATGTTCGCTCTAAAATCTAAAATGAGTTTTCAAAGGACAGCTTTTCCTAATGTCATCAAAAATTGCTTAATGACATTTTTCGGATTTCTTTTTCAAAATGTTTGCGATTGAGGGCCTCGAAATTGATTCCCAAACATTACTACCAAAGACAGTATCAATTAGCGTCTTTAGAGAGGCCTCTAATCCCACCCCCTCTCACTTAACGTATTGAAAAACAAACTAAAATATCGTTTTTTAAATATCAGTTTCAAGAATTTTCGGAGAAGGACTCCGGATCCCCCTTTTCTCCAACCCAATCACTATACACCTATAAATTTCGTTTTCAGATGGTTCCGTGGAGCCACAGAACCCTTCCTGCTTAATCTAGCCTGAAATTAACTTCAGTTTCAAAAAACAGTTCATGAGAGCAACCTGAACCCCCGCCCGCTCTTAGCCTACAATGCCTAAAATACGATTTTGGGACTTCAATTTCTAAGAAATTTCGGATTAGAAGTGCCTGGCTTGTGTAACTTTTCACGGCGCTAGGGCATACCCATCAATGGTCGAGGTGAGGCGGACAAAAGTCAATAGTTGTATTTTTTAGATATTAATATATAAAAACATCCGAAAGATCCGCCGAAACTTCCCAGTTTCATTAACGTCACCAAAGATACTATATAATTGCGATTTTAGAAATATCCACTTGGGAGCTCCAAAACCCTTCCTTCCCAAAAATAACCCATAATGGGTTTTAGTTCCGAAAAATATTTTGGTTCAGAACATTTTCATGTTACTCCTATCGTTTTCAAATGTAGCCAAAAATGGGTTTTTGAAACAATAGTACCCAGAAACTCCCGGAGGAAGGCGGCCAGATCCCCTACGTAAACAGAGACAGCCTAAATTTGCGTTTTAAACATTAATTTCGAAGGGAGATGATTGAATCTCCCTCCCTCTAGAAACGTCAACAAAGGTAACCCAAAATTGCGTATTTAAAACTTCAGTTTCAGAAAATTTTCGGGAAGAGCGTCCATCCTTCCTAAGCTACTCTCACCAAAAATTGCTTCAAATTTATTTCAATTTTGAAAGAATTTTAAGAAAGAACTCCAACATTACTTTCCCCTGAAATCTCGGAAAACTTCCTAAATTTGCGATATTTGATGTCAATTTTGAAAATTTCTCCATGCACCTTAAATATACCCGATTCTTTTGTGCTTACAACCGAACACAACCAAAGATGAACTAAAACTATTTTTCATACCCCAATTTCGATAATCTTCTCGGAGCAATCCCCCCTCCTCTGTTCTTCCTCTGATGTCACACAAGACAGACTATAAAATGCGTTTTTACGACTAGTAAAATTTGGCATCTATTACTTTCTTCAAAGATAAAAATTGTACCTCAGGAGTTTCTTACTATAAAACTTTTCTCCCTTCTTATAAGTTCATCATTCTTCTGTTGTTTTTTATTTTTTTAATTAGAACTTCGTACAGAAATTTGAAGAAAGATTTATATGGACGTTAAAGATTAGTCAAAATATGCAAATTACTCTTGAGGGACGGCACATTAGGTCTTTGCACGCGGGCGGCCGACACCCTAGGATCAGCCCTGGTGCTTCACAATATTTTGGTGGGCTGCGGTTTTGCTCTTGGGGGGGGGAAGCATTCCCATTCATGTCAACATAACCCCAACAAGGATAATGACAAACTCTCTAAAATTCAAGATGCCAGAATGGCAGGTGAAACAAGTTAGGAGACAACTCATATTATGGAAACGTAAAAAACTACATAACTGCACATTTACATGTACCAGAACTGAAAATTCAAGTGCCATGAACAGCAATATTTGAGGTGCCAAGGCATTAAAAACATTCAGATAACTGTTCAACATCAATTTAAAAATTGGTTTTCCAGTTCTTACAAAGTAGTAAACTCATTTTTAAAAATCACTAGGGGCTCCGCCCTCTGCTTGCTAACACTCACCAACCCCCGAAGATTGCTTTGCAATTTTATTTGATTCGCAAAGATTTAAATCGTCAATCAAAAAGAAACATTAAAAATGCGTTATGAGCTCCCTTTGGAACAAAAAGCACACCTTCCCTGGGTTTCAAAATAACTTGTACAGTGAAACCTGTGTAAGTTGACCACTTGCGGTACAGTACTTTGGTGGTCAACTTATAAAGGGGGTAATGATTTTTTTTTTTTTTTTTGTCATTTCCTGCACCATGTATTCATTTTTTGACTAATTGACACTTACTCTTTCCGTTCAACTCATTTTCATTGTTTAACAATACTTTGAAACAATAATTTAAAATGTTATTCAAATTATTTTTAGAGGTTATTTTCTCAGAATGATGTATAATGTGTCACGTAAATTTAAAATTTCACTAAATATCCAAAAAAAAAAATTGTTTATAAAAAGTTATTTGATATTAATGGTTTCTAAAAATTCATAGCTAATCAAAAATAAGAAACTTTACCCTTATTTTTTTTTCTCATATACATTTAATACATTTATAACCCTGATGATCTACTTTTCAACAAAATAACTCCTTATTAAAGTTTGGCGCACTTATTAGACACTAGTTTTGGAAATTTCATATGAGTTAGCTAATTTTCTCTGGATTTCTCTTTTTTCAATTAATTTTAATATTTCATACTTTTTATCAATCTCAAGTTCAACTAACTTTCTTTTTGAAGCCATTTTATGTAAAACTATAACACAAAGAGCAACAAGCTGAACTCTCATAGTTCTAAAAGGCAGTTGAAAATGAAAATGTCCTATTTCTTAATCCCTTGCACCAGAAATACTGCAATGCAAGTAACTTTTACTCTAGCACAGTGATTCCCAACCTGGGGGCGATCGCCCCCAAAGGGGCGATAAAACTCTTCTAGGGGGCGATAAATTTCTGGGGGGCGATAGGGGGGCGACCGGTATTCGGATACCTGGTAATGGGAAATTCTTGACTTTTTAAAAACTATTTTTATTAAAACAAATCGGTACACAATTCAGAAATATCTTTCAGAATACCTATGTTGTGTAATACCAAACCAAGCATATGGCATGTTAAATCAAAGAAAGTCGTTCCCAGAAAATAAGGCATGTATGATTTACAGCTCTATCAAATATGTGCGGATAAAAAAAAATCCCAAAAGAGAAAAATAATATCTTTTATTTTATTGCCGTTTTCACGAGGAAGAAGAAAAATCTTGTAAGCACTGTCTGACCATTGGCGGGAGCATATATTTAACGCCTGAAAAGTGGATGGATATGTGTAGGAATGGATTTTTGCATTTACTTATCAGTTGTCATTCAGAATCTTGCAATCGGCGCATAAACATCCTTACGTAGTTTCTATTGTTTGATTTAATTTAGTGAATGTCTGTTTAATTGTGCATGTTTCGTAGTGTGGAAGTTCGATATGAATTCGAGAAAGAAATGCCGCACAGTGGAGTATTTGACTGAAAATCCTGGCCAAAAGTCCAAAATTAAAAATTTACCCAATTTTTATAAAAATTTATTCTATGATAGTTGACTAACTGGTGCATCGATCGGCACCTGTTTTGGAAACCTGAGTCACGTACAATTACTCATAGCCTCGGTAAAAGATGAGATTTCTATAAGAATTTTCGCTTTTTTGTCACGTTTCAGCTTAATTATTACTTTTTAATGTAGATTTTTTTGTGGCTTTATAAATGAATGGAATTGACCCAAATTAATTTTACGGGATAAAGAAATGTCAGGGCTTTGTGCTAATTATAAATTAAAGTAAATATTTTTATTTTCTTTTTGTAAAAAAATAAAGAAAACTTGGTACGGAAGATTTTTAAAGGCTTTTCGCCTTAATTTATAACTAGAGAAAGCTTTTTAAATGGGTGTCGGGCTCGGTCGGGCTGTTTTGAAAGTTACATCGTATTTGGCAAAGTCTCTAGTGCTAATTTCTGCAAAAAAATCTTCCGCCTACAACTGCCCTTTTTTTAATGATTTTTTTTAAAAACGTGCATAATCCAATCGTTTTGTGACAAGTCATGATTTTAAACTGAAATTACCAACAAAGATTTAATAAATTTGTAAAAAGTTATCAAAAGTACTACTGAATGAAAAAAGCAACATATTTAAGCGCACAAACATCAATAAAATTTCAGACACGAGTTTCAGGGTTACTAGAAACCGCTTCATGAATGTATAAAAGTTTAAGCTATGGAATGAGAATCATTGAATTAATTTCGAAAATGCTTAGTTTTATGCTTCGTTAAAGGAATTCATTGCACCCCTAAAACATGTGTTTGCGTTTAATTATGTTAATTTTCTCATGTACATTAATGAGGCAATAAATTAAATAATTTTGTGATCTCGCTAAGAAAATTTTCTCTTCCTTAAAATTGAGAAAGATTTTAAATAAAATAAATAAATATTTATATTTTTTCAGATTATCGTTGCAAATAATGTGCCGGGGGAGGGGGGGTCTTTCCCCCCTTATACGTAGTATATTTGTAATTTTCTCCTAACGCTAGCGAACTATCCACATTTAAGATATCTTACCAACTCATTGTGAAATTGAAGTTGTATTAAATTTTAGTTCCAAGTTTTTGTTCACACAATTTTTAGCGGGACACATCACGCTATGTAAAACTAAGGATCGACCCAAGGTACGGCTATATGTACAACATATAAAATTCAAAAACAAAGAGCTTTTGAATATCCATTTTCGAGTGTTTTTACAGTTTTAACTTCCGAGTTCATTTTTCTTTTTTTTTTTTTTACAATAGAAAAAAGGTTCTTTGTAACCCCGAAACCCTTGACTTCAATTTCTTTTGTGCGTGATTAACTCAGGGTTTTAATGATTGAAACTGAACGAAAAGAATAACATTGATTTTTTTTTGTTTCAAATTAGTGTTTTGTAAAGAACACAAGGATTTTTTTAACCGTTTTTATTTATTTTTTTTTCTTCTTAATTACACATCTTCGACGAAAATGATGGGGAAAAATAGCCATATCTTCGCATTAAACATGTTTACTTATCACTTGTTAAAGCGTTTTTGGCAAGCAGCCAAGTGCTGCAACCATTTCGGATCGAGTGAAAATTATTGAAAACTTTTATTTCAACTCATTGAAAAAAAACTCATTATAAATCAGTGAAACAACATAACTTCACAGTTTTTGCTTTAAATAAAGATCAGGTGTTTATATTATTTCCTTAAAAAGTTTCAGAGCCATACCATTATTAGAATACCGGATGCAGGAATTTTAGTTCACATTGATTGAATAATTGAAAAAAAATCGAAAAAGTGACCTCTCTTTGTAAATTTCTAGAAATTCGGTTAATTACGTTAGAACTTCAAACAAATCATATTTTCGAAGAAAATTATTTTTCCTATCTTGTGATACATTGGTTTTTTTTCTACGTTCACTAGGATCGTTTTTACGGTCGTAAACATGCAAAAGTCTAGACCGTGGATAAAACATTAAATATTTCATTTTCTAATTCAAATTTTAAAAAATCAAGCTTCAAACTGTAACATCAGGCTTTCAGACAACTTGTATACAAAGTTTCGTGTCTTTAAGTGGAATAGCTTCGCCGTGCAGCGCAGAAACACACAGAAGGGAGTTGCCTTCAGATGAGTGAAAATTTCCAACTAGTTTTGGCCAGGATTTTCAGACAAATACTCCACTGTGCGCCGCACAGTGGAGTATTTGACTGAAAATCCTGGCCAAAAGTCCAAAATTAAAAATTTACCCGATTTTTATGAAAATTTATTCCATGATAGTTGACTAACTGGTGCATCGATCGGCACCTGTTTTGGAAACTTGAGTCACATACAATTGCTCATAGCCTCAGTGAAAAATGAGATTTCTATAAGAATTTTCGCTTTTTTGTTACGTTTCAGCTTAATTATTACGTTTCAATGTAGATTTTTTTGTGGTTTTCTAAATGAATGGAATTGAACCAAACCAATTTTACGGTATAAAGAAATGTCAGGGCTTAGTGCTAATTATAAATCAAAGTAAATATTTTTATTTTCTTTTAGTGAAAAAAACTAAAAAAACTTGGTACGTGAGATTTTTAAAGGCTTTTCGCCTTAATTTATAACTAGAGAAAGCTTTTTAAATGAGTGTCGGGCTTGGTCGGGCTGTTTTGAAAGTTGCATCGTATTTGGCAAAGGCTCTAGTGCTAATTTCAGCAAAAAAATCTTCCGCCTACAACTGCCCTTTTTTTAAATCATTTTTTAAAAAAAAAAAGTGCATAATCCGATCTTTTTGTGACAAGTCATGATTTTAAACTGAATTTACCTACAAAGATTTAATAAATTTGCAAAAAAGTTATCATAAGTACTACTGAATGAAAAGATCGACATATTTGAGCGCACAAACAACAATAAAATTTCAGACACGAGTTTCATGGTTACGAGAAAACGCTTCATCAATGTGTAAAGATGTAAGTTATGGAATGAGAATCGTCCAATTAATTTCGAAAACGCTTACCTTTATGCATCGCTAAAGAGATTCACTGCACCCCTAAAACATGTGTTTGCGTTCAGTTATGTTAATTTTCTCATGTGCGTTAATGAGTTAATAAATAAATTATTTTGTGATCTCGCTAAGAAAATTTGCTCTTCCTTAAAATTGAGATAGATTTTAGATAAAATAAATAAATATTTATATTTTTTCAGCTCATTGCTGCAAATAATGTGCCGGGGGGGGGGGGTCTTTCCCCCTTATACGTAGAAAAAGGGGGAAACCCCCCCACACTTGCTAGCGTTAGGAGACAATTGTAATTATCTCCTAACGTTCCTACGCTAGCGAGCTATCCATATTTAAGACATTTTGCCTACTCATTGTGAAATTAAAGTTATATAAAATTTTAGTTCCAAATTTGTTCGTACAATTTTTAGCGGGACACATCACACGATGTAAAACTAAGAATCGACCCAAGGTACGAGTACAATATATACAATTCAAAAACAAAGAGCTTTTGAATATCCATTTTCGAGTGTTTTTACAGTTATAATATCCTAGTTCATTTATTTATTTATTTATTTTTCAATAGAAAAAAGGTTCTTTGTAACCCCGAAGCCCTTGTCTTAAATTCTTTTTGTGCATGATTAACTCATGGTTTTAATAATTAAAACCAAACGAAAAGAATAAAATTGATTATTTTTTTGGTTTCAAATTAGTGTTTTGTACAGAATACTAGGATTTTTTTAACCGCTTTTTGCTCTTTTCCCCCCTCGAACAGTGCACTTAATTACATATCTTCAAAGGAAAACAGCAATTCGCATCGAACATGTTTACTTATCACTTGTCTAAGCATTATTGGCAAAGAGCCAACCGTGGCATTCATTTCAGATCGAGTGAAAATTATTGAAAATTTTTATTTCAACTCATTGGAAAAAATTCATTATAAATCAGTGAAAGAACATAACTTCACCGTTTTCGCTGTAAATGAAGGTAAAGTGTTTATATTATTTCCTTAAAAAGTTTCAGAGCCATAACATTATTAGAATATTGGATGCAAGAATTTTAGTTTACCTGGATTGAATAATTGAAAAAAGTCGAAAAAGTGACCTCCCTTTGTAAATTCTTAGAAATTCGGTTAATTACGTTAGAACTTCAAACAAACCATAATCTTGAAGAAAATTATTTTTCCTATCTCGTGATGCATTGGGTTTTTTTCTACGTTTACTTGGATCGTTTTTACGGTCGTAAACATGCAAACGTCTAAACCGTGGATAAAATATTAAATATTTCATTTTCTAATTCAAATTTTAAAAATCGAGTTTTAAATTGTAACATTAGACATTTCAGACAACTTGTATACCAAATTTCATGCCTATAAATGGGATAGCTTCGCCGTACAGCGCACACATGGATGTCGCCTTCAGAAGGGTGAAAAGTTCAAACTAGTTTTGACCAGGATTTTCAGTCAAATACTCCACTGTGTGCCGGTAGTATTAAGCAGAGTATTTAAAATTTGGTTTTTTCACGTCACCGCAAAATGTGCAGTTTCCGCATTGTCTTTTGTGCAATAAAACGTTTTCTAGCAATGAAGCGATGAAGCCCTCGCGAATGAAAGAGCATTTGTCAAGAGTACATGGTGACAAAGTAAATAAACCTATTAGTTATTTTCAAGACCTCAAAACAAAAGTGGATAAACGGCGAAAGATGGGTGAATTATTCAGAAGACAAGCAACAGATCTTGAGAAAGGGCTTCTTGCTTCTTACGAAGTGTCTCTTTCGATAGCAAAATGCGGTAAGCCTCATACGATTGGCGAATCTCTTATTCTACCGGCTGCCAAAAAGAAAGTTGAAATTTTGCTTGGTGAGGGCTCCAATAAAAAGATAAGTCAATCTCTCCCCCTGAGTAACAACAGTTTCCAGGAGAATAGATGAAATGGCTGCTGACGTTGAGTGCAAACTCATAGATGTTTTGAAACAAAGTAAATTTGCACTACAGATTGATGAATCAACTGTGACAGATAACAGAGCTATTTTATTAGCTTACGTGAGGTTTATTAATGAGCTGAAAGAGATAACTGAGGAAATGTTGTTCGCCAGAACTTTGATTACTGATACAAAGGGATCGTCGATTATTAAACTGGTGAAGGATTATTTTGAAGAAAAAGGAATTCCATTGACAAATGTAAGTGCTTGTAAGTAAGATTACTATCCATTGTGTCATTCATCGTCAACACTTGGCTGCAAAAAAATTGAGTGGTGTTTTACATGAAACCTTACAATTAGTCGTTACTGGTATTAACAAGATCAAAGCTAATTCTCTCAATGATCGCCTGCTTCGAGAGCTTTGCCATGAAAATAATGAAAAATTCAAACACTTGCTTTTAGGTACCTGTGAGATGGCTTTCCAAAGGAAAAGGCGCCGATTCTTTGAATTATTCGATTGGTAGCTGAGTTTCTCGACTAGCATGATCCTGCTTTAAGTGAGAATTTGAAACAGCGCAAATTGGAACTAATATATCTCACAGATATTTTTGAAAAAATGAAAGAAGTCAACATTAAGCTTCAAGGAAACAAGATGAACCTCAACAAGGCCAAAAGCATAATTTCAGCATTCTTTGCCAAATTGGAAATCCACAAGGCAAATATTGGCCGTAAAGAATTTATCCTGTTTCCGACTCAAAAAAAAAAGTTTAATCGTGGATGATGAACTTCCTGAAGAAAAATTTTTTATTTTTATTGATCACCTTGATCAGTTAAAAAAGAACATGGAATCAAGGTTTGCAGATTTGATCAACTTACAAATTCCTGACTGGATTTTAGACCCATTTAGTTTTGAAGATGTGGATGAACTGGAAAACTCTTTGCAGACAGAGTTTATGGATTTAAAATTTGATTGTGAATCAAAAATTACTTTCAAGCAATACGGTTACGAACTTCCCTGGGTGAAGCTTATGGGTACTTACCCACAACTTTGGAAAAAAGTTGAACAGCTCCTCATCTCATTCCCCTCAATATATTTAGTTGAAAGAGGTCTGGAGAGGTTCTCACGAAGCAAAGAAATAGATCGGACATCTGTCTCAAAGGGGACCTCAGATTAAATCTCACTAATATAAAGAAAGACATCAAAGCTTTAACGGAGTTCCATCAAGCACAAGGCAGCCATTAAAAAGGTAAAAAAGAACAAATCTTAACAGTTAAAATTTTCAATTTTTTCCGGATTTCAATTTAAAAAAAAAGCACGTTACTGAAAAATGTAGTATTCTTATTTTTGCTAAGTATGTAAATACGTTGCTTATATAAAGTACTTCAAATTACCTTTTTTTCTTTTTTTTCTTTTGGGGTGGGGGAGGGGAAGGGGTTAAGAATAAAAAAAATTCAGTTTTCAAGCTAATTATTGCTTTATCATGCACTTTTTGAAGCTTTAAACTAAAATTAGGCGTTCAGTAACATTAATCTTCACTAAAATCAGCGCCATCTAATTTGTGTTTTTTAGGGAAGAACGTGGGGGGCGATGGGTGAAATTTAACTTCCGAAAGGGGTGATGAGCCAAAAAAGGTTGGGAACCACTGCTCTAGCACAATTCCAGTGCTGCCACAAAATATTGCAACTGGAAAAAAATACTTTGTACTTTTCTACTGACACATGTTTTCATTGAACAGAGAGTACAAAAGGTAATCTCAAATAGAACAACAAAAGAAAAGCAAGTTTGGAGAATCTGGTTCTTAGTAGTTTTTCAAAATGGTTAAACTTACAAAGAGGTTCAGTTATGCAGCTGTTTTATTTAGTTGGTAAAATACTGGTTTGGCATCAAAAATATTCTTGGAAAGCTATAAAAAAATAATAATAAAATAAAATAATTTGCTTAATTAAGTTTTAAAAAATAAACCAAGTGGTCAACTTACAAAGGGTTTTTTACAATACTCCAAACCACATTTTGGGTACATTAGTGGTCAAGATAGACAGGTGGTCAAGATAGAAAGGTGGTCAAGTTACAGAGGTTTTCTTTCATTATACAAGATAGGACTAATTCCGTTCCTGACAAAAGCGGTCAACATAGACAGGTGGTCAACTTTACAGGTTTAACCTGTACCAACTTGTAGAGCTGTAAGGGCTAAGGGGCTCCTGAGCATTGCAAATCTGCAGTTTTGTACATTTGAAAAGTCGCTTTCACATTCGTGGTCTCTAGTAACATATTTTGCTCTTTAACTCGCGGCTTGAATTGAGTTGAGCCTAAGATATTACGTTAAAATTGAAACCCTTAAAGTTTGTGAATAAGAAAAAAAACAAGCGAATCGAAAAGACATAACTATGGCAACGCCGAATAAAACATCAATAATTTTAATGGAGATGAGATTATTCAAACTTGATTTTTAACAGCTTGTAACTTTTTTCCATTGGAGATAAAAGCTTAGTTTTTCGACCATAGGTCCAGTTGGATCTGGAGTAAAAAAAGTCGTTCTTTCTGGATACATTCTGGGACAATTCCTTCGCTTTTTACTGATACATTCAATGAGGAAAGTACTGCCTAAATTTTAGTTAAGTCTAAAAAAGTTTGAGCTAAAAGCGTAAACAACTCCCGTGCATTTAAGTTACAGCATTGAAACAAATTGCGTAGAATGTGGAAATTTCTACTTTTTCCAACGATACATAATATTAATACGTGCAAATAATTTTCACCCTATTAATAGGCAATAATAGGCAATTTACGAGAAATTTGAGCTTAAAGAATTAAAAAAAAAAAATTGAATTTTAAAAAACAAAACTCTAGGTGCAAACACCAGGTAAAACATTTCATAGACGAAAAATGATTTTGAATACTTTGTAGAAAAACCTATCAAGTGGATTTTCTGAAAAAGGATAATGTAAAATCTGGAATATTGTAACATTTTCAGTATAGCAGTTTTCACAGACCAGCAGAAAATGATGACCAAAGTGCGATTACTTAAATACAGCCAGGGCCGCAGAGAGTCAAGGCGGGCCTCTTGTCAGTATGTCGCTCGGCCACTCCCGCCTCCAGAAAAGAAGAAAAGGGGGAAAGAAGAAAAATAAAAGAAAAGGGAAAAAGAAGGGAAAAGAGGGGGGGGAGGGGAGAGAAAAAAAATCAAAACTGCTTACTAGAAAACAATTAACTCTATTTTAAGAGTCACAACAGTTAAATACCAAAAGAATAAATTTTACTTTATCTTTGTGTTTTCTCTTATTCAGAGTTTCTCTCCCCCTTTTTCATTCTTCCTTTCTTTTCTTCTTTCTACTTTTCTTTCTTTCTTTTTTACTTCCTTTTACAAAAAAGGAAGTATTTATTCCTTTTTATTGCAAATACAATACTTCCTTTTACAAAAAAGGAAGTATTGTATTCGCAAAAAAAATTTCACTCAAAAATCGGGCTTAATCTCCATTTTTCTCACCCCCGAATAAATGCTGAGTTTTTTTTTTTCGCCCCGACCACACGTGGATATATGCCTTGGAACCTACAGACACCCGAAATATCCATTTTGACGACCCCCGAGTTAATTACAACGAATTTTCTCGTGACGTCTGTATGTACGTATGTATGTGCGCATGTATCTCGCATAACTCAAAAATGGTACGCCCTAGAAAGTTGAAATTTGGTACGTAGACTCCTAGTGGGGCCTAGTTGTGCACCTTCAACTTTGGTTGCATTCAGATGTACCTAAAGGGGTCTTTTGCCCCTTTTTGGGGGGAAATCATTATTCATTTCGATGTAAAATCAAGTGGTGGTATAATTTGTCGGACACTTGGCGATACATCACCAGTCTTCAACTTGGCAACAAATTTTGCTATGTTTTTTTTTTTTTAATTTGGTTTCAATATGGCCACTGTTGGTGATATTTAGAGAGTAAACAATTGAATCACATTAAAATTGCCAATAATGAGGAAATGACATTAAATTGGAGTAAAAGGAAGTCATGTGATGCACATCAGCTCGTTTTTTTTTTTTTTTTTTTTTTTTTTTTTTTGTACCAGTGTCACCAGGCCCTCATCAGGTCTGAATACAGCATTACAATAAGTAACAGATTTTTAGATTTAGGTTTTGGATCAGGAGGTTTTTTTTTTCTTTTCTTTTTACCAGGCAGATGAGCCCAAAGAGGAAGTTAAAAGTTTTTTCAGAAACCATGTTTTGAATGAAATATTCATTCACCCTAGTTAAGTGAACTGTTTCAACTTTGGTGAGGTCAAAGCTGCTAACATTCATGAAAGCATCAGTCATACACTAAGTGCAAATTAGTCCGAACAATATTTGCATCAGATCTATTTATAGTTTTTTAGTTTCAAAAGAAAAAAATAATAATAATAATTTTACAGCCAATACTGAGTACTGCAGAGCAGAATCTTTCTTAGCAATATGTGATGCAGATTAAAAAACCACCAAAGTCATCTGCAAGACTAATCAACATTAGATTAATCATTCAATGCATAAAAAAAGATGGTAACAAAATTTACTTAAGAACATGCCACCTGTGAATTATATTCCCGAAGTCAGTACAATCTTTGTTCATACAGCACAAGTTTTGAAAATACAGTACAAATTTTTGTCCACTGAATACAAGTCTTCCCCAGCCCCCCTGAAATGTTCTTTTTTTTTTTTTTTTTTTGCTCCAACTAAGAAACAATCTGCAGACTTTTTGATAATCTGCAACTCATGTTCACTCAAAAACAAGAATGAGACAAAATATAAGACAAAACAATTTAAAATGGGAGATTCATAGGCGATACGTCATTGAAAGATATTGTAGAATGTGCCACTGGCATCTGGATAACCAAAAAGTACCCATTTTGTATTATGAGACATAACTAATTTCTAATACTGCAGCATCCTGAAATCTATGGAACAGAAAGTAAAAATTAAAGGGCTAAGAAGACTTACTGATAGAAGGTGCAAATATATCACCGCTGAATAGTACTAATGGTTCCAAATCATGAAATGATTTTAAAGCTGTGCAGAATCGGGAGGCTCCACCAACTGGCTCAAAATTTTGGCTTTCTACATTGTAACAGTCATTGAAATGAAGGATGGTTACAGCCATTTCTTAATCTTTTGCTAAAATTTAAATTAGAATATTCATACTTTGACATAAATAGCAGCAAATTGAAAAAGATAAACAGCAAGAAATATAAAAGTAAAAGACATTTTCAAAAATACTAATTTGTCTAATAAAAGTAAATACGTATGCCCTGAATTTAGCACAAATATTAAAATTTGAAGTACTGTGAAATAAACAGTAACGAAATCAGAAGCGTCAAATTTATTCAAATTCTCGTTGTTTTTTAAATTTTCAAATTGTATACTGGCATTTCAAATTGTATACCATTGTAACCATTGTTGACACTATTCAAGACATAAAAGAAATAAATTTAAATAAATAAATTAGCTTCAATGTGATAGATTATGTTAAAAACTGTAGTCCCACAACTTGGTAATTTTATAAAGGAAACCAATTCATTTTTAAAGAACAGTTTATAATGAAAGTTGAAGAAGCGAAAAACAGGAAAAATGAAATACATTCATGTACCTTCTAAAACCTGATTCGAAAGTTATTTTTACGGAATAAAAACACTTTCAATGCAATAAAACGACTAAAAAAAGCCACAAGCAGTAATTTAATTAAAATTCAATTTCATACAACTGGAATTTCTCAATACTGGTCCTAACGCTCCAAAGCGTAGCATCATTTTATGAAAAACGCAAATATTTTTTTCTTTCTTTCCCTCATAAAATGAATATATAATCGTTGAACTACCAGAAACAAAATGATAA
Source organism: Uloborus diversus (assembly GCF_026930045.1). Lineage (NCBI taxonomy): Eukaryota > Metazoa > Arthropoda > Arachnida > Araneae > Uloboridae > Uloborus > Uloborus diversus. The sequence continues at coordinate 140,891,975 of NC_072731.1, forward strand.
ATGACACACATGAGTGCTCTTGCTCCTACACACACATTCCGTATTTTCCAATCTACTTCCGCTGCGAAAAACAAAACAAATGACGCAATTTCTGGAAATTCGATATTCTTTTATACAGCCAGATCCACAGTTCAACATTTGGAAAGGCTTTAATCAATGAACTCGTTTCACGTGTCGTCATAGGTCACATGATCTCGGAGTCGCTTGATCTCGCTCCGCTCCGCAAGAGTTCACACTCAAGAGTGAACTCTTGCAGAGCTATGATGTAGCAGAACGTGCTTTGTTTACATTACTTTCTGCGAAAAAAACATTCTGTTCGGTGGTTACTTTGTTCTGATGTGTGTAGTTAAGATGTATAACAGTCAAACAAGGTTGTTTTCCATGGATTTCCATAGAAAAAAAGGTTTTGAACAGCTTGTCAACACGAAATGACGCTTCTCCAGGAACGAATGCAATAGTTCTATGAGTTCCAATATTTGAGAAATGGCACTTCTCGCATGGGTATTTTCTAGCTATTATTTTTTAATATTAAATAGACGATACTTCTGACAGTGTTTTCTGTAAAATTCGTAAAACTCATAGCAAAACTTCGAAAATTTTCTGTTGAATTTTTGGAGCATCGAATACAAGATCACATACATGACTTCAATCATTCTATTTAAAGAAAAACAAATATCGAAGCATTAATACTGGATGGTTACAGCAGGGAGGTTTGGTGTCATATTTGTAATCAAATCCTCTGCAGTAGCTTTTCAGTTTTCCTGATCAATACTTTGCAGCTGAGAATCTTAATCGGTTTTTTCATTGTTGCGCTGCTATGATTACCACAGCAAAATTTCGGATTTCACCAAATTTTCCGAAAATAATACGTTATTTAATAAACTTTTCACGTGCCGCTAATAATCGCGCACAGTGAACAACCATCAAACGCGATAACTCGCCAAAAAAGGCAACCACTCAAACACGCGCTCCGATCCAAAATGGCTGATGATCTTAAGCTGATGCGTCGGCTCGTATATATAGCGGCCTTAGCCCTGGCTATAGGGCGGTAACTTACTGAATAAAGTCTCAATGCTTTAAAAACTGTTTGCAAGAAATCTTACTTCTATATACTCAAGCAAGAAATGGCAACAAATATTATTGTTCAGCTTTTCTTCAAGCTAAAATTGCTCTAGCGCAAAAAATGGAGGAAGAAAATTCTTTTTGAAATAAATTAATTATTACTTCAAACGCTTATAACTTTTTTGTAGTCATTTTTCAAAGTCTGCGGCTCTAGTCTTTGCGGATATTTCTGAAATGATTATTTTATATGAGCTTTCCAACGGTACAAAAACCGAAAAAAAAATCGGACCATTTCTTGGCATAGACGTATTTTTAAATAGACGTAAAACTGAGTTTTTAATTAATGTCTCCTTTAATTAGCGTCCTACGTGGTTGAGGCTGGAATAATCGTTACCCTCGTAAAAATTTGAATTTTTTAATACCTGGTTCGACCTTGAATTCCAGTCCGTTCTTAACAATTTCGTATATAAGTGCTCAACGTTGCCCTTCCGGTTTCACCCCCTTAAAATTGAAATTTCAAAAAATCCTTTCTATTCACGAGCTTACGTTATAAAATAAACCTATGTTCCAAATTTCAGATTTCTAGCCTCATAAGTTTTGGCTGTGCGTTAATTGTCAGTCAGGGACAAGCTATTTTATATATACAGATAAAAGTCATACATTACTTCAATGGGATGGTTTCCTTTAGTCAAAAGTACTACTTTTAAAGTCATTGAAATGGATAGAATGAGCAAAAGAAAATTAATTTGAATTCTGAAATTTCGAATTCAAATTATGTTTTTCGCAATCACGAACTGAGACAGGACCCTACTCATTGGAGTTATTGTTTCTAGAAATGGCTCCTGTCCCCCCCCCCCAAGACTGCCTCTCCTCCTGGCCGGTTACGTGTGCATAATTGTGTGTGTGCGTAGACCTGTGTGTATGCACGTAGGCGTGTGTGCGTGTATGTGTTTGAAGTCGTGTCTGTGCATGTCTGTGAACGTGCGTGTGTGTAGGACATGGACGCCTCCGACCAGGAGAAATGGATGGCTCAAAACCGGAGCAGCCGCGCCGCGCCGCCAGCAGAGGACGGTGGGCGGTAGTGCTGCAGAGGCATCTGATCCAAGTTGAAAAAGGCACGGACACCAAAAACGGTCAAATGAGAACAATAAGCAATCGTGATTGCTCAAAAAAAAAAAAAAAAAATTAATTTGAATTTTGACATCTTGACTTCAAATAATGTTTTTCGCAATCACGAGTGTGTGTGTGTATGTATGTGTGTAGGCGTGTGTGTTTGTGTGCAGGCATAAGTGTGTTGGTATGTGTGTGTGTTTGTGTGGGTATGTATGTGTGCATATGTGTGTGTATGTATGTGTGTGTGTGTTTGTGGGGTATGTGTGTGTGTAGGCGTGTGTGTATTTATATGTGTGTAGGCGTGTGTGTATTTATATGTGTGTAGGCGTGTGTGTTTGTGTCTGTGTGCAGGCATGAGTGTGTTGGTATGTGCGTGTGTGAAAGTGCATTACAGGGCCGTCGGCAATGGGGGGGGGGTGTCACACCCCTCCACTTTTTTGGAGAAAGGGGCCGCCGATTTTACGTTATTATTAATTTCTATTGTAAGGAATAAAACCGCAAATGGGAAAAAACTGCGGAGGGTTCTTAAATGAAATTTGGAAGAAAAACGAAATATAATTAAAATTTTATCTAGCAGTATCAGTTAACTTGAAATCTAAAACATCCGGTACTTATCATCTATCGCGGCCCTAGTCACCAAAAAAAAACATTCAATGGGGCCGCGAAAAACAGCTAAGAATCGTTGCGAAAAATGCGGAATATTAATCGCCAAGTGGGGCAGCGGGAACGATTACATACCGGTCGTCCCTTATTAGGAAAAAAAAGCACTGAGTAAACGAACGTACGAGAACTTTAATAGTTACTCCAACATTTTTAGTAAAATCTGTTTAGTGGAGTAGGCATGAATCAATTCTTTTTGCAGAAGTATTACATTAATCTGTTTCAAACTGCGGCAGGGTTCTTTGAAATTTAAAAGAAAAATAAAATAACTTAAACATAACTAGCAACATCAGTATATCTGAAATCTAAAACATCCGGTACTTTTCAGCTATTAAAAAACTATAAATGGGTTCGTAAAAAAAAAAAATTCTTTTTTTTTTTTTCGGGCGGCATTCGATGCGGAAAATATGAATATATTAGTCGACCCGTGCGGAACTCCGCACTGTGCTTCGAATCGTTTCATAAGACATTTCTTTCTTTAAAATTTTCAAAGAAAGAACATCATGAAGAAGAACCGAAAAAAAGTAAGGGCAAAAGAGAACGCATGTAATTTAAAGACATCAGTAACAAAACCTCGTTAAATACAACGTTGTGATAATTTGATCATGGCTCACCTTTTGGTCGTACATATTTTCAATGCAAACATAAATATCATTAAAAGTGTGGCTGAGTAGTGACTCGTGAAAAAGCAATAATTGTGCATGTGAAAAAACAGGTTGTGGCAAATACAGTCCTGCCCATGTGAGCATCTGACGGGAAAAAAAGAAACATTAAAGAGATATTTATTGGCACGGATTTGAATTGGCGCCAGTCTGATTAACAACCCGACACCCCAACAAACCTAGTATGTGCGCCTTCCTTTTTGAAAGCTATTCATTGAAGGAATGCGTAGTAAAAAACAGCAAAAAGCTTTTTGCCTAAAAAATAATAATAATAAGATCATGCTTCCATGTTTTGTCATTAACCAGCATGATACGATTTAAAATTATTCGTAAAGCATGGAATTTCAATAAAGAATGACGAAGATCTCACGTAGCGATTAAAACAAACATTCTAGAGAAGTAGTAAATTAGATTGAAAATAAGTGTTTTTAACTTTGAATATTGAACTATTTCACATAGAAGGTTGCTTTAACCGTTACGGCTTAAATACCCGCACATGTTTCTCTTTTAATCGAACACTTAATATTCAGAACCAAAACCAGTGGAAATGAGTTCGTTTTTTAAGTGTAATTTTTTGAACGTAGACAAAATGTTTTTTTTTTTTTTTCAGCAGAAAGCAGAGAAGTAGAAAATGATTTCTTGCTAATGAAGTTGATAATAATTTTAATGCTTTATATCGTATTCGCGCGAATAAAAATTAAAGGTTTACTGGGTGAAACTCGTAGTTTTAATTTTGCGTAGTATTTTTTCATTTGTACAAAAGGTCGAACATTGCTATTAGAAACATCTACATTTCAGCATACAATGAAAATGTTTTTCTGCGCAAAAAGGATTTCCTTTAGGTAATTCTAATACTTTTTTATGCTTACATTATGCTGAGTGGTCTGGATGTAATCAAAGCTTAAAAAAAGTGAAAAACACCTTTCGATTAACAGTCAACTTATCCGAATGATAACTGCAGCCTGCATAAAGGAGTCAAAACACCAAGTAGCATTCCCACTGCATTTATTTTATTACGTGTGTATGTTATGTGTACATGTAATGCGTAATACTAATATAAATTTGATATTATGTCGGACAGCCCAAGCTTGCCCGAAGTTCAGATAGTTTATAGCCGAACGCTCTACCGAAAAAAACTTATCAGTTTAACCGAACAACTAAGTCCGGTGCTTTTAAGCTTTATTTAAAAATGAACACACACACACACACACAGGCCTTTTTTTTTTTTTTGCCGAAAGCGACGTAAAAAATTAGAAAACTGCATTAGAACTTTACTGAAAAAAAAAAAAAAAAAAAAAAAAATCATAAGAACTGCAGGCATCAAGGTTTTGAAACAGCAAGGGGTGTTTTCGAAAACTTGATTTTTCGACCGTAAGTCTATTTTTCGTCATTAGCCAGCCTGATAAGTTTTTAAATGAGAGGGGAATAATATATAAGATAAGATATTGAAGAAAAATGGTTTTATTTTTGAAAATTTTTACAATTTGTTACCGCAGGCTGCTTGAACCGTTATGACTTAGATGGCAGCACGTGTTTATCATTTAACAGCACGGTTAAAATACAAAATAAATTAAGGGCCGTCCCGTGGTAGCCCGATCGGTAAAGTGTCGGATTCGGGGCCGGAGGGTTCTGAGTTCGAACCTCGATGGTCGAAGACCCACCGTCGTCATTAAAGGGGACTGGGCGACGTTAAATATGCTCGTGGTCTCAATGTCCTCCAAGTGAAACGATACCTCTGGGGGTGCTAGCACCAGGTAGCTACTAGCTCCTGGACTAGTTCTAAATTCTCATTAACTGTTCGATCCGGTGATGGTGCTGCCATCTATCGGTATATAAAATAATGGAGGCAAGGCACTTAGTATGCAGTCCTCGACATAGTTGTAGTCAGTTGTGACTCTGAATAGGAATAGGAAATTAAATGCTCTTTTTTAAGCGTAGCTTTTCGAATGTAGTAAAAATGTGATAAGCTATTTGTTTTTTTTGCAAAAAGAAGAAAAAATATATATTTTACCCTTCAAATTGAGGTAGTAATTTTTTTATTTGTACAAAGAATCAAAAACTCATTAGAAGAATATGTATTTCAATATACGATTTATTATTTTTTTCTGAACAAAAAACAATTCTATTGTAGTCTGAAATCTTAAACCTGTTACTTATATTTTCGCTTACATTATGCTTTAATTTTCTTACCAGAGCCAAAGCTTAAAAAGAAAAACGTACAATTCCGAAGTAATTTAGCACAATGTCACTTCAAGTTTTCATATCAGCAAGGAGCGTTTCCTTCTTACTTATTCTATTCCTTCATAGTTGTTATTCACTTAAGTCTAATTTTTTGTTGCAGATTGTCCGGACGCGGGCCCGAACACGCATTTTCCTGGTTACGAAGAGAACCCTCTGCCGATCAAACTATTCAGCTCTGTCGGTCATAGCGCAAATTAAAGTTATAAGTTTAACCGAAAACCTCATTCTGGTTCTTTAAAACAGGTTTTTCGGCTGAAAAAAACAATTTTTAGACCGTGGGTCTATTTTTCGTCAGTAGCCAGCACCATAAGCTTTAAAATAAGCCGTAAATCAAAGAAATCGATAAAGAATTGAGGAAAATTTGGCGTAGAAACCAAAAACAGGCTACAGAAATAATATATAAGGATCGCTAAGTGTGGCCGCGATTGATCGATTCACACGGGATGATCGATTTTACAAATCGATCATCCCGTGTTTGAAAAAAGAAGTATTGCATAAATACGCACAAAATTTTTAGATTTTCAGTACACTGCCACAGTGGTGCTCCAAGAGACTTTCCTTGGGAGAGAAGGGATGAGGGGAGTCATATAATATGTTTCGAAATTAAAGGTCAGATAGTGCAATTTTAGGCACTTGCAGTGTGTTCATTCAAATCATTTTGTTGCTATATGCGGGGGGTGGGGGGCATGACTTCTCCATTCCATCCCTTGGCTACACCACTGCAGTGTCGCACGGAATAAGTGACTATATGAGAGTTAGCCATAGGCACTTTTTCCTAATAACAGCGCAGTCAAATGACGAAGACTTCCCTTGGTGGAAAACAGAAACAAGCGATACAACTGTCGTTGTTTAGACTGTTTCCCAGAAAAAAGATGCTATTTTGTGTCGAAAATCGAAGAGACTAATTGCTTTATAGCCCGCGGATCTGTAGTTCTCGACGTCTGGTTTTGTCATTTGATAGTACATCGTATGGGGCTCAAACAGTAGTGCTTGCAGCCCTGTGTCCCTGCGAGGTGCCATCACGTGTTCTAATAGAATTCTGCCTGGTGTGTCTTTGTGTCCAGTTTGCATGAGGGGTTTTTGTTACGAGTGTGACTTTGAGAGCCCGAGGATAGCAATGCCGTCCCAGTAAGCAAAATATCTTGCCTCAGTATTGCATAAAGGTTGACATGCAAGAAAAATCATCTTGCATTAATACTGCCTCAATGTTGTTATGTTACTCCCTTTATGCTGTCAGCAGGCTGCCACAATATTGACTGACAAGGTGTACGCAGCATAATATCAGGAAAATATCAAGGTAGGCTGCTTTTGTAACATTGCATACGTATTGATATGACAGGATAATATCAAGATGTTGTCATGACAGCATAAAATCAAGGTCTAGGCAAGATGATCTTGCTTTTGTAATCTTGCATACGTATTGATATGACAGGATAATATCAAGATGTTGTCATGACAGCATGAAATCAAGGTCTAGGCAAGATGATCTTGCTTTTGTAATATTGCATACGTATTGATATGACAGGAAAATGTCAGGATACATTGACATGACAGTATGAAATCAGCATGTTTGCAAGGTGTTCTATCCATTTATTTATTTGTATTATTTTCACTTCAAACTCGAGAATTAAATTTCATTCTTTAATTATTTCTGTTATTCTTCAAGATAGTTTTCTAGCCTGAGAATATTTTCTTAAAGCTGACATCTGATCGGAAATTCATATAAAAATATTAATAGTACTCGCGATTTAATTTAAAAAATGAAAGTTTCTTCGTTTTGCGTAATACTTGACTTATTTTTTAAATTCATGCTTCTAATTGTATTATAAAGACATAAAATGCTTAGTTAGGAATAATTGCGGAAGTTTTTATAGCACTAAAGGTAGCAAAATAATAAATAAATAAATAAATACAATAAATAAGTACATTTTCAAATGGATGTCAGCATTGAAAATATCCCATGAACAAAACATATGAATTTATCTTAAAGAATAACATAAATACCATTGAATAAAATTAATCTTACGTGAGATTGAAGTGATAATACGAAATTCTGGGCTTCATGTCCTTTGTTTCAAAGTCTAGGGACGAAAAAAGTTATTTTCGCCATTTCTAACATTGATCGCACATCGTCTGCGATATGACTTGTTTAGTACTATATTAATAAACAAATATAGTTATCAGTCATTCATAAGTTTTTCCTAAAACAATACTATTCCAGACTAATAACTAAGCAACCAACTTAACGAAGCCTAAAAGAATGCAACGCCACGTGCAGCACCTCTGAACCGATTGAGGTCGAAGCAGGAAGAATGTGCCAGCAATGCGAGGGATACTGGGTAGAAAGAACTGTGCGCATGCGCAAGTATCAACGAAGATCCACCTGTTCTATTGTGTACTAATTACCTTGACGGCGACAGCATGAAATCAATATCATCTTGACGGCGACAACATGTATGCAATGTTGTTATTGTAAGGTAATATCAATATTGATATTTTAAGATGAATGCAATGTTGCATACGTGTTGTTATTGTAATATTGCTTTTTAATCTTTATGCAAGCTTTATGCAGTATGAAACACATCAATATTGACGCCGTCAGTATAATATCAAGATCTGTCAAGGTTGATGCAAGAAATTTTGCTAGTAGGGGTAGCCTCTACTGCAATGCTGAAAGAGAGAGAGGGAAGTTGATACATTTCCGAGAAAACGTTTGATTCTATTTTCTTACTCGTCCGCTGTCGCTGTCAGTTGAGTGTTGACAGAAATTTTTCCTATTATTATTTAGAGTTCATGCTCAAAGCCAAAGACTACTGGAGGAGCGGCATAGAAAAGCTGCTTTATTCAGCAACATTAAAAGTAAGTAGTAATAATAAGTTTTTTGAACGAACTGATTTAGCCCATAATGTAGTTGAAAGCAGCGCTCCGCTTTTTCCATTTCATGTTTTTAACTTTTATTATTTATATTTGCTCCTCATAAAAGCACTCTTACTCTCCCTCGGCCCCTCCCAACCTTCGCGTGTAACTGCACTTTTTACTCACTTTTTCTTTATTTTTTCAGTTAGAAAAAAAGAACAAAAAAACTTCTACAACTATAATCTATAATTGCCTTAACTCTAATTTTGCAACCATTAAATGGTAATCTTGTGTATGAGGTCATTGTAATACCTTAATAGGTAAGATTTGTCTTTGGTGCCCACTTAGGGCTATCGTGGCGCACATTGCGCCACTGAAGTTTTTAGAGGGGTGTTTTAAAGAGTATATTTCTTTTTTTTGGGGGGGGGCACCCGAGTTGGGGGGTTCTTTATAATATTGGGGGAATAGAAGATGTGCTCTTGCTCTTGAGGGAGATGGGCACCCCTGTTTTACAAGGGAAAATTTATTCCATTGAAGAGATATCAATTTAATTTTAAATTACTAGGGGCCTCGCCCCCTGCTCGTTGACGCTCAACAACATCCAAAGATTCTTGCGGAATTTTATTTGGATCGCGAAGATTTATGTTTTTTAGGAAGAATCAGATTAAAATAATTGCTACGATTATAAAAAATGAAAATTCCGTTCCACCCCCTCCCCTAAAAAAATAGAATTTAAGTAACGAGCTCAATTTATTTCGAACAATGTTAAATCCCGCTCCCTCACGAAGAAAAAATAACTTATGAAAATATATTTAGCAAAGCTATTAATAAACTATTTTTAAAAAAAACTTTTAAAACCTTAACTCTTTATGTATCGTATCACATAAATCGTTTGAGGTGCTTGATATGATTTGTGTCTTAGATTTCTCATTGCAAGCTTAGACGTTGTCATTTTTTCAGAATCCTTGCAAAAATGTAAATGGAGAACAACCAATACTTTTTTATATTAAAGTTAATTATTTGGTCAATTTTTTATTCCCATTGTTTTAAACTAATTTATACTTAGCTGTAGCGCTGTGGGTGGCATACTCTCTCTGTTGAGTGTATTTTAGATTCTTTTTTACTTTTTAGTTCATTCTCATACAAGAGCGTGTCAATTAGTTTTTTTTTAATATTATATCTTGGAATAAGAAATCTACAGTTTTTGAAAAAACAAAAACTAAAAGTTTCTTACAAGTTTAGAACAACTTGGTAAAACGATTAGAGACTGGAAAGTGCTTTAAATAAATTTATTTATACGAGAGTCCTTGAAAATAATTAAATTAGTCTTTGAGTGTTGTACTTGAAAAGTGCTTCAATTTTATTTATCTAGTGTATAAACTTTAAATTGTTTGAATGTCAAGGATTTACTCTCTCGCAGGGATAGAAGTGACATTTGCCAACAAAAATATAGGAAAATATAGGAATTTTCTGAAAAAAATATAGGAATTCAATGGAAAATATAGGAATTTTCTGCAAACAATATAGGAATTTTTCGAAATAATATAGGAATATTTTGAAAAAAAAAAGGATATACAGGAATTTCGATAACAAAGCTCGCCAGTATGACATTTTTTTTCAAAATGCAATACTACTATTCGATTAAAAACATGTAATTACACTACCTGACATAAGTGCAATACATACGCATAAATAAGTCTAAAAATACACACAAAATCAATTTTACAAGAGCGTAAAACTGTAATTTGTACTAAACATATTAAGGCATACTTCTTTAAAAATAAAAAAAATAGACGAAACTTTTTGTAGATGAACGCAAATCTTTCTTAAAATAGTTGTGTCACTAATCTAATTTTTAATGAAAGATTTTGCATGATCCGATACTGCGATGGGCAAGCTGTGCAGTAGAATGAAATTCGTGAAGTTCTGTTCTAATTTATGTTATCACTTGACAATGCAGTAAAAGCCAAACTTTGAAACATGTGCTATGCTGAAATCAAAGTCACATGTCACAGTAATATCAGGGGTCAATCCAGGTTTCATTTTTTAAGTCCCCGTTATGCGAAAAAGCAAAATATTTTTTGTGAATTTTCTTTATTTTTGTGAAAAAGAAATTATTGTGAATTTCCTTTTCTTTTCTAGAAAAAAGTGTTCAGGTAAAAATTTAAATGTATGCAAATTAAAAGTTTAAATGTATACTGTGTTTTTTTTTTCAGAAAAATCTCTGATATGATACTTTTTGACCATTTCCCCCCCTGAAAATCCTGACTTTTCAGTACCAAATTCGATCATAGTTGAAATCCACGATTTCCCATGACTTTGAAGGACACCCAGTAAAATATATATTTGATTTAGAAATATTTGGTCATTAAAGCAAAATAATCCAGACCTAAAAAACTTGGTGGCCACCACTGTCCCAAAGTTTTAAAGTACAAAAAGTGAGGGGGGGGGGGTTAGTTTTTACTACTTTCATAAAAAAAATTAATAAATAGAACCTTGCACTTGTTTACAAAAACATGCATTTTGGAAAATTTAAGTTAAAATAGGTTTTTAAATTACTTCAAAATAAATTAATGAGAAGTCGTTAGGAAACTGCATTTTAGTAATCAAAACCGTTTCTTTAAGTTCATACCAAAGCCTCCAAATCAATGAGGATCGAATGCAATTGTGCAGATAAAATTTCACTTTTCTAAAAACTAATGCAGGGCTCCCAACACATTTTAGTTTTAGAAAAGGGTAAAAGAGGACCAATTTCAATCAAAAAGAGGACTAAAGAGGACCAGTTAGGATTAAAAAGAGGATCTTGAGAGGACCATTCATTTAAACACAAGGAAGCATCAAAAGGCAAATTAGCTGCCTGCTAAATCCCTGAAAATAATTTGTTAATTAACCATAATACTCATTTTTAATGATACAATTCCTTTATCACCTTCTGCACAACTGATCTTTTTATCCATTGAATAATATTATTTACACAAATATTTGGATGGGAGGGGGGGGGGAGGCACTTAGAGCAGCACTTAAGGCAGCCTCCATAGAACTAAATGGGCGTAATGATACATTTTGAATTGAACCAGGGATGCTGGTAGTCTCACTGAAGGATAGATGAAGCTGTGCTTCATCTTTCTATAGTTTAAAATTATTTTTGTGTTTTTCTGTATTGTAATGCTTCTTTAATAGCATTTATATCCCTTCTCCACCGATATGAATCCATCACACACCAAACAGATCTACTGTATTGAAAGTTTCCCTAAAAATGTCTGAAATTCTCAATCACAAAGAGAAGCAGATCACATGAGGCATAGTTTTGCAATTTACATATTCAAAGTATATTTTTAAGAATCATTAAGCTTACATTAAAAAAAATAATCCATGATTGCAGGGCCATGAGTGCTTTGAACTTTTATGGGGGGGGGGGGAACAAATTCCCCCCTTTAGCAGGCATCATGCCGCCTGCCTTGTCTAGTGGTCAGAGAAGTCTGACTGCGATAGGAAGGTCCAGGTTCGAATCCCGGCTCGGGCATGGACGTACTTTCTCTCTCCTGTCCTTGTCCCCTATAAACGGGTCCTTATGGCATGTGTGAACTGTAGAAGTCGGACTTCACACCAAATTACTCTACAGTTGGAAAAGTGAAGCAGTGCACCTCAAATTGCCAGCCTACTTGGCACACGACAACAACAGCAGAAGGCATCATGACAATGAAATGATGTACAAATTCAACTTCATATAATTACATAATTCAACTTTGTTTCATATACAGACACTACTTTAAAATGTTATGTGGTCAATTGTTAAATTTAATACCCCTCCCCCTCCCACACAAAAAAACAGTAATAACCGAAAATAAGCTAATGATAATCAAAATTATGTTTGGAAAACTAAATAAGCTTGAATTAAACAACACAAAAAATATTAATTTTTTAGTTATTTAAGTAAAAATTTAATCGAGTTAATCTGACGTAGCATGTCAAAATGACTTCTAATTGCCATAAATATAAAAATATTTATAAGATGCAAAACGATTGAAAGCTCAGAGAAGCAAATTTTCACGAACCAAGTTCAATGTTGGCATGCTTCCATAAAATAAATTTATTTATTTTCTACTAAATTAAACCTAAAACATGCTAATCTAAGTTGGAATATGGGAAAATAACATTCGATTGGGCAAAATATTTTAATATTTACATGATTCAAAAGATTGAAATTTCAAACATTAAAAGCAATTTTCCGCGAAGTCCGAGTAAGTTCAATGTTACCATGGTTTCCAAAATAATTCCTACGTAATTATTGAAATCAATGAAAAATAAGCTAATCTAAAGTAGTATATGTCAAAATAACTTCCAATTGCCAAAAACATCAAAATGTTTACAAGATGCAAAAGGATTGAAATTATTTTCCGCGAAGTCCGAATAAGCTCAATGTTGCTATTGTTTTCAAAATATTTCCTTCGTTAATTATTGAAATTAAACGAAAAATAAGCTAAACTAAGGTAGCATATGTCAAAATAACTTCCAATTGTGGAAAACATCAAATATTTACAAGATGCAAAAGGATTGAAATTTCCAACGCAAGGAGCATTTTTCCGCGAAATCCGATTAAGTTCAATGTTGCCATGGCTTCCAAAATAATTCCTTCGTTAATTATTGAAATTAAACGAAAAATAAGCTAATCTATAGTAGCATATGTCAAAATAACTTCCAATTGTCAAAACATCAAAATGTTCACAAGATGCAAAAGGATTGAAATTTCAAACGCGAGATGCAATTTTCCGCGAAGTCCGAATAAGCTCAATGTTATTGTTATGGTTTCCAAAATATTTCCTTGGTTAACTATTGAAATTAAACGAAAAATAAGCCAATCTATAGAAAACATACGTCAAAATAACTTCAAATTGCCAAAAACATCAAAATGTTCACAAGATGCAAAAGGATTGAAATTTCAAACGCGAGATGCAATTTTCTGCGAAGTCCGAATAAGCTCAATGTTATTGTTATGGTTTCCAAAATATTTCCTTCGTTAATTATTAAAATCAAACGAAAAATAAGCTAAACTAAAGTAGCATATACTAAAATAACTTCTAATTGTGGAAAACATCAACATATTTACAAGATGCAAAAGGATTGAAATTTCAAAAGCGAGGAAGCATTTTTCCGCGTCCGAGCCGAGTAAGTTCAATGTTGCCATGGTTTCCAAAATAATTCCTTCATTAATTATTGAAATTAAACGAAAAAATAAGCTAAGCTAAGGTAAGCACATGTCAAAATCACTTTGGATTGTAAAAAGAATCAAAATATTAACAAGATGCAAAAGGATTGAAACCTCAAACACGAAAGCAATTTTTCGCGATAAATCATATCGAATATATATGTTCAGAAAATTGCACTAATGAAATATTTTTAAAAGAAATTACAAGCACAATCCAAACAATAAATAAATTCCAGCAATAAAGAAACTTTTTATACTTTTTCAAGGTTTTCAAACACTAGAAAATGTGTGTGTGTGACCTCCCCCCCCCCCCCAAGAACTTTTCAAGGTTTTTCATGGGCGTACGAACTTTGTTTAACACGCGCTGCGGCGGCGTGCTTGGGAGAACAGTAACTTTTAACGAAATGAAAAACTTTTAAAATCTGATATTTAAGTAAAAACAATATAAAAGCGAACTAATCAGACCATAATGTTAAAAGTCTAAAGCGAACTTTACCATAAAACACGGACTTTGGCGGGGAAAAGCGAACCATTTGGGAGCCCTGCACAGTAGGAAAGATAAAATGGCGGCTGCACGTGGATCGCGGAAAAGGCTGGTAGCCAAAAGTCGAGGGGAAAAGTAAAAAAAAAAAAAAAAAAAAAGGAATCGGAAACTGAAAATATAGGAAAATATAGGAATTATAGGAATTATAGGAACTTTTTCAGAAATATAGGAAAATATAGGAATATAGGAACGCTGCGATGCCTGCTCTCGTTACTTATTCTTCGAATCTCCACACCATTTCTTTTAAGAGTTTTATTTATTTTTTATTAGTCATTTTATTTTGTCGTTTGGTTAAGGGGGGATGATCAAAAATTAACTCTACCAAAATTCGATGTGAGCAAGTGACGATACGTTGTCCATTCTCGTCTCTCTCGATCAGTGTCGACGATTTGCCGAACCAAAAAAAATTATTTTGCATTTTGTTAGTTTGCAAAAAAAAAAAAAGTGTAAAACTTGTAAAAAGTTATGGTTTGCCTATTTTTTATTGATATTTTTCTAGTTCGAATTATGCTGGATAAGGCCTCAAAACGCAGGATTTTACATCTATTTTTCCAAATTTTTCACGGAGGAGAAACTCTCCGAATGCCGGACTTTGTCCGGATCCCGAAACTCCCAGACCCCCTCAAACTGAGTATTCTATATCGCATTCAAGATCGTCCTCTTATCAAACCTTCTCCTGATACTCCCCTCCCTCCAAGTTCAATCGTACAAAAAGTGTGCATGTATGTGGAGGATTGTATCGAGAAAAAAATGCTTTGTTAATCTTAATTAGGTATAATTAGGATTAAATTATTATTAATACAGATTTGTTATATTTATAAATTAATACGGGGGGGGGGGCATTAATAATAGGATCTACGTTTCGAAAACATTGTTAACGATTGAACTTTTATCTGCATTTCCTCTAAAGCTTTTCAAAAAAAAAAAAAAAAAAAAGATGCTGCCTCATGATTGTCAATGTTGATTAGTCTAGGATATACTCAGGACAAAACGCCAAAGGGTAAGATTTTAACAAACTAATTTTTGAACTTCTTGCAATTTATATGATATTTGTACAAACAGTTCTTCATTTCAGTTGAAATTTTTTTGCATATACTTGAAACAGTGGAGGTGTTTGGGGCCGCCCAGCCTATCAGTTTAAATTTTTCCAGGAATTGGGGACAAAGGATGTATACTCAATGCAAATTTTATCGGAAAACGACGAAAACCACACCCACTTATATGTAAAAACATTAATTTTTTCAATACCTGGGGAAAGGGGGGGGGGGCAATAGACCCTTTTAAATGATCGACGAGGTGTCGCCAATTGTCAACACCCCCCCCCCCCCAGATATTTTAGCTAGCGACGGCCTTGTGTATGTACTATAGGCGTGTGTGTGTACTGTGTAGGTGTGTATGCATGCGTGTGCATTCAGGATATGGACGCAACCTGGAGACGTTTTTCGCAAGTGGAGCAGCAGCGTGAGGCCGGTCGACGCGACGGTGGTGCTGGCAGAGGGTGCTGGCGGGAAGATAAAATGATAGGAACGCCAAAAAACAGTCAAATGAGAACAATAAGCAATCGTGATTGCCTAAAAAAAAAAAAAAAAACATGGACCCAGAAAATACTTTTATTTTCCCAACAGTTTTTTTTTTTTTTTTTTTTTTTTTTGAGCAATCACGATTGCTTATTGCTTTCATTTGACTGTTTTGATGTCCTATGATTTTATTTTCCCACCAGCACCCTCTGCAGCATCACCGTCGACCGGCTCCTCTAGCGAAAACCGTCTCCAGGTTGCGTCAATATCCTACACTTACACGCATGCATACGCACGTACACACACAAACACATACATACACGTATTCACATACACAAACACATTCACACACAAACTCATACACACACACGCATACACACAGCTACCCACAACGTAACACTCCATGCCTGCGCACACACATTACCCACCCCCCCCCCCCACACACACAAACGCTCATACACACAACTACCCACACACTCATACCTGCACACATATACCCCCACATACATACACACACACCTACATACACACACACTCCTGATTGCGAAAAACAATTTAAATTCAAGAGGTCAAAATTCAAATAACTTTTTTTTTTATTAATTTTTTTTAATGTCCGATTTTTCAAACAAGGTGTGGTCTTTATGACGTCACAAATGATGCACTTTGCCGCATCTTTCTATTACGTTTCCACGTTATGATAATCAAGCAGCGAATTAAAATTGCGCTCTACGCTTGCTACCAACCATATCGTTGCCAATACACGTTCCAGTAAAGATGCGAATTAAATATTTTGGACCGTGAATGGCAACACTGAATGCCGCTCCATTTCATCAATTCTGACGCCATAGGTAGAAGCGTTGAACGATGAAAGAGCACCGATTTAAGTAATTTTTTTTAATATTAAACTTAAAGAAATTATTTAAAAATGGTTAGATTCTATGTTTTTAAGCATGCTCTTTCCGATTAAAAATATTTTTAAAACTTTGAAATCGACCCCATTACCATCTTTTATTCGTTCAAACTGGCTTTTTACAGTATTTTAATGGAATTATTATTTAATTTTTTTTTCACTTAATTTGTGTCAGTCATAACCCAATTTTTTGTTTAAGCTAATGCTGTTGGAGGATTTTCCAAAACTTTCATGTCTTTGTGGGTAATGGTAGCAGTTTCAAGTCTTTGATTCGGTTTAGAAAAATAGAAGGGGAGAATTTACTTGATTTGTGAAAACATTCTGGCAATATTGCTCTTCACTCAGTGTCTCATTCAATTCGCAACTCCAGCGCTCGAATACGCTACCTTGCGGTGATTTACAAAACTGCCGAAAAAACTAAAACATTGCCACATTGCGGTTCCACGTATGTCTGTTGACTTAAACATAGGCAGTTTGTTCTGAGTATTTATTAACGCATTCGATGTGTCTTGGATTGCTTTCAGCAACAGAAAGTGTTCGAGCTCCTCAAAATAATGTTAGTTTTCATTATTTCCCTCTAAAAAGTGATTTTGATTGAGAAATGGTGAAAGCGCGTTAACACCAGAAAACTCTGGATTAGCAAACTTGGATAACGTTATACCAGGTAAAAAAATTTATTGTTTTTTTGTGAATTTGTAAGAATATGGGTTTTTTTTAAATCTTAAATTAATTTTAACAAACCATGTTTTACAGCAGCATTTAGTTGGAATAGACAGTATGCAAAATTTTTTCTTGAATTATATTATCGTAGAACGAAATGGAAGATGTTTATCCGAGAAAGAATTTCTTTTGTTGCTTTTGTTGATAAATATCGAATTCAACATCGTGGAAATGGCTGCTTAGAACTACGAACTGCGTATTTTGCATTTAATTTCTAACGTTTAGTAATGCTTCTTGAATTCTCATTTCTTTCTACGTGGGTTCAGAATATCAACAAGACTTTGAAAATTAATTTTAAAAAGAATAAAGCGAAAAAATCATGCAATACGAACAAAATTTACTAGACTTATTAACATTTTCTTCGTTACCACATGCGTTTGTTTTAGTTTTTTCGTCCGCCATTAGACAGTGACTGCAGTGCCCCTATAGTTCGTTGGAGTTGCGAAATTATGAACCCGGCGCTCAATGTTGCCCGAACCGCGAGTACGAATAACTTACAATTTCTACACGTCCATTAATGGGTCAATGGGTGCTTTTTAAAAAATCTAGTTATTGATAACTTAAAGGAAATCATTTCCCACAAAGTTTGTATAGCTGCCGCTGCCAGAGTTAGACTTTACAACGTACTGAAATTAGTATACTCGTGCTGTTACTAGTCGAAACGTTTCTTTGTTTTGGATTTATAATTGCTTGTATCTATGCAAATATTTTTTCGCTACAAAATTTCATGCATAGTTTACTATGAGGTTTACAATTACAGTCGAGCCCCCGACTTACGCGAGGGATGCGTTCCAAGACCCCTCGCGCAAGTCGAAATTTCGCGTTGTGAAACAAAGTATGTTTAGAATTTTTTTTATAAGCATGCCTAATTATTTCAGTTATTTGTTAATACCGGGAAGCGAATTTTGAAACCCTCTCAATTACAGTGCATTGGCGAAATTCGGAAGCTGCCAAAATGGTTGGCGAGTATTTCGAAGTGCTGCTCTTTGCGGAGCCGCAATGCTGCTTATGCTCTGCTCAAACGCCTCTGCTTGCAACCTGTGTTTGAAAACAAAAGTTCATTGTAATAGTCGCGATTGTCATAAAGTTCTGTATTTTTTAAACTCTGAACGATATTCTTGGTCTAATTAAACAGTTATTTGAACACAATATGAATCAAGTTTTTAAATGTTGCAAGTCGTGTATGGATATTACGCTAGATAAATTTTGTATTGAGGCTTATAAATTTTGTTTACAAATGCTCCCGTGTGCAGTCGTGAAAGCTTGGCTTCATACGTTATGGCTTTCATATTTTAACTCGTAATATATTCAGGGTTGTTTGGTTTAAACCACGTTGGTTTAAACCAATTGGTTTAAAAAAACCCATGCGTTTTTTTAAAGGCAAAAAAAAAAAAAAAAAATCCATTTTACAGGTTTACATTGATTTCCCCACACATATTGAAAAATGTAAAATTCCATTTATGCTAAGTTGCAGAGATAAATACTAAAATTGCAAAGCTGCTTCTTCAAAATGTATTACAAAGCTTTAATCGAAAAAAAATATTAATATATTTTTTATTTCATATATGTGCCATAAAGCACATTTCAGTCAACTTCCATCATTATGCTTAATTTGCATGATTAGTTAAGATTTACCAAGGATTGAATCTTTTATTGTAGATGCAATCCATTATATTGCTCACTCCTGTTGCAGGGGTGTGACATTTTTGCCCATTTATTTGCACTTTCCTGGAAATTTAACTTTGACTTGTAAGGTAATCAACAGTCTAACTTAATTGTTTGCACCTAAAAATTAAGATTTATTCTGCAGGTGAACACAAATAATATTTTTTGAATCAAATTAAAAAAAAAAAGTTTATACTTCACGTATATAACGTTTTTGGCTAAAAAAATTTCTTGAAATAGAATTTGCTACACATTTGTTTGTTCTAAAGAGTTTGCATTTAATATTTTTTAAACTTCAATGCTGGATGCAACATGCATGCCAGTAAATAAGCTGTAATTTAAGCCATGTTACACCAATTTTTGTATTTTTGATATGGTTCTTTGTTTTAGCGATAGTTGATATCTTTTCCAAGTCCTTCCAAAATAAGAACGGAGTCGAATATAGAGCAGCACTTTTTTTAAAAACTATGTCAGTACAACAGCAATCAATTTTTTGACTGTTCAGTCATGCACTGTTGTACATCTTGCTTTACTTCAATATTTGCGACATTGTGTATATAAAAATCAGCATTATGTAAGATCAGAAAGAAAAAAATATGAAAATTGTTGTTTTGAAAAGATTATGCTTAAAAATATAACTTTTACCTTTATTCGATAATTATTCATATTATGTTGGTTTTATGAAGTTTTTTTCTTGGATCTTCATTATATTTTATTTTAACCCGCATCACAATCACTTCTTGAAGTATTTCGTATCATAAAGGGTTTATATATACATGCATACTAATATGCTAATCAAGTCAAACATTTCAATCAATATTTATCCGCAGAAAGCTATCTTAATTATTTAATTTAGTTACAAGATTTTGTTCTTATCTCTTTAATTAATCAAGAAATTAGGTATAATGTGACTATTGAATAACTGTTAATTACATGGAACCTTAATTACCTTCCGAAAATTAATTTTCTCGTAAATAGTATTTAAACCAAAAAAACCCGGTTTAAACAAAAAAAAAAAAACCTGGTTTAAACCAAAAAAACCGTTCTTTTTACCAACCCTGATTATATTTAAAATCCTTGAAACTTATTTTTTGTCACATACAATCTTATTTTGTGAAACAACCACGAATTTTGTTAGCCTTACTAAAAGTTGTTATATTGTTGACTAATATAATGTAAAAAATATATGAATTTTTTAGGATATATTTGACATTTCTTTTAATTCAGTATTGATTCAATGTATTTTAATTCGTAAATATATTTCAGTTTCATTCTTCTGTGTGTTGAAGTTACGCATAATTCAAATTGCAGACGATATTCCTTTTATATTTTCCGAAAAATATTAAAATGCATTTTACTTATGAGTTAAAAATAGTTGGGTTGTGGAACAGACAAAAAATATTAAGAATTTTTCCTACCTTTCCAGCAATCCTACTGGTGATTAAAAAGTTAAAGTTGAAAATAAAGAATGATAACGGAATATCATATCAATTTATTTTAAATACTAATAAAATCTCGGTTGTGTTTCTTAAAAAAAAAAAAAAATCCTAAATTGTCCCCTCAAAGCAACAGTAAGATATCTTAGTGTTATATCTGGGATTAGATATGTTACTGTTGTCCTGAGGCTATGATGTATTTTGGTTTTGCATTAAAAAAATCCGAGTTTAGACCAAAATATCTAGGACAGCATCAAGACAAGTAAAAAAAAAAAAAAAAAATTCTAAAGATGGAGTGGCAGATCTACCATGTTGCAATTGTAAGGGGCTCCCTGGACCATAAGGCTATAAAGATAATTCAAAATTGCAGCCTTTTTTTTAATTTTTTTACTTAGTTCTATAATAGACAAAGACTTAATAAACTTTTTAGAAATATCATTATTTTGAAATTTACCAAACTAAACAATGAGATGGGCTGGTCATCTCTCGAGAATGGAAAATGATAGAGCTGCGTTGACGGTCTTGAGTGCGGTCTCATTTGGACAGCGACCAATATGTAGACCAAAAACGAGATAGGTCGACAGTGTGGACACTGATTTTGATTTCATTAAAATCAAAAACTAGAAGTCAACGACAAAGAGGAGGACAGCCTGACGGGATCTCCTGAAGAAAGTCAAGGCTCGCAATAGGCTAGCCAATTATGATGATAATTACAGACAAAGGGGTCTCTTAAACCCATAAATCAGCCACTGAAATCTGATCTTCTGGTAACTCTGAAGTAATTTGAAGTGAATATTTAACAAATACTTGAACTACCTATAATCTGTGAAAAGGTAGTTTCTTACTCACAGTAATTATTACAATTGGCTAAAATCATTGGTTTGCTCAAGACGTGAATAAGTACAGAAATTCTTAATTTCTTAGTATTCCTGAACTGCTAACACTAAATATAAGCAGGCTTGTCATTTTGAATTTTTCCCGGCGCCCAATCTTCCTAGACCGATGGGAACACCCCTCTTTCGGACTTCTTTTAGCCACAATGAAAGAGCAGCTTTCATTTTCATGATGTTTGTGTTTTGCTCCTCAAACACTACTCCGCCAGCTTCAGTATTAGAGCTAAGTTCTGAACTTTTACGGATTTCCTTTTCTTGAATTTTAATGGAACGTAACGAAGATTTACTCATACCTAACTGTCGTGCTATCTTCGAAGCACTTTTTAATTGTTCAATTATAACTAGAATCTCGATCATTTCTTTAATGCTCAAAAACTTTCTCTTTTTCTTTCCACTTCCACCAACTTAAAATGAAAACGCGCGTTTGGGAGCCATGCCATTTTATCAACGTTCATTATGTAGAATGAAGGAAAAAAAAAAACATGTTAAGAATCGGAGCGGTTATTTGTATAAACTAAAGCAAAGCGTTGTTTAGACTAATGCAGTGTGTGAACTTCCGCTTTCAGTGATGCTAAAGGGATGAAAGTCCATTCACAAAACCAAAATTTACGGTCAACGAAGCCCATTCTAACACTCGGCTGCTAATTTTCAAAAAAAATTCATGTTGCAGGCGATTAATTTGTGTCCTCAATAAAAAAATTCATTACTCAAGAAAAAATCGCGTTATGCCCTTTCGCGTAAGTCGGATCGCGTTGTAGCGGGATCCGATTGTAGTTGAAACCAACATATTTTTTAGCTTTGCCATATCGAGAAAACATTAAATCGACAGTTAAGTAAAGATGACTTTGATACAGTGATTGGCAAAAGAAATCACAATAATATTACATATATTAATTAAAGTGTTATTAAGTTATAGAAGTTTAAGTTGGGAACCATAATCATAACCAATGATTGTAGAAAGTAAAGATTTAAAATTAATGAAAGCATTTTTGCACCAAGCTTAAAATAAAACCTAGTCTTAAACAAAAGAAAAACATATGTTCAAAACATTTTTTTTTATTATTATTAAAAATCAATATTTTCTTCCTCAGTTAGGGAATTTAAATGAACAAACTTGTTACTCATTACAGCTTCTTCTGTACAATCTTCTGTAACAAAACAAGACGATTTTTCAGGTTTCTTCATTTTCTTTCTTTTTTTGGAAAGTTCTGAATGATCGCTTTTTATTAAGCATTCGCCAGGCACATTATCAATTATTGCTTGCTTTAGTGATTGGAAGAGATTGTCCAAAACAGAGTCTCTGCCTAAAAGTTCAGATACAAATAAATCCGGAAAAGGGCGGATCATGATTTCCTTTGTTAAGTTATACAACATCGTGCCGTTGAATGTCATATGAATCGTAGGACATTTAAGTGGAGAATTCAACAATTTATTTAAATACACACAATATAAAATGCACGACTGCAGTTGGCTAAAATTGTGGACAATGTTGATCAGCAACGGATTTCCATTGTTAAACACAGGTTTCTTAATATATTTCTTAAGATTCTGTTTGACCTTGTCTAAGTCGGATTCGTTGAGTTTCGCAACGTGATTACATATGTTAGAAGTGTTCCTGCGCTTTTCATTTTGACAATATTCAATAAAATTGACATTCTTAAAATACGAGGGCTTTATCAAGGAAAAATATAATACATTCAAGATGATAGCATAGATGATTTCTTCTTTTGGCTTAGGTGAACAGCTGTTGAGCCAATAACTTAGAGATCCAAACAAAAGTTTCCAGAACGCAGGAAACAAAGAGATAAAATGCTTCTGAACGTTTAAAGTTTCTAGTAAAATTTTCTTTCCTTTCTTCCTCTCAAATTGGTCTAGTTCATTTAACGCAGGCAACCTACCGTAGTCTCTCAAGCTAAAAACAGCATTGACATTTTCTCGGCACAGGTTTCCATTGCGACGATCATATTCGTCAATGCCTCGGAGACAGCTTTCCGACTCACACGCAGAATCATGCTTCAATAAAATCCCATAAAGTACCTGTCGCACGAAACGAGAGCATGCAAAACTACTTTCCAACGAAACATTTTCAACTTGGGAAGGCAAAAATGCTCTGTGTAAATTGATGACATTTAAAAAGAATGGAGGAAAGTGTCCGTGATGAAATTGGAAAGCGAAATTAACTGACAGAAAAGTACCGCATGGCGCTTTTAAATCTGTACTTAAAGGCATATCACATACAGCATTATTTAATCTTCCTTCAATAGCATAAATTATATTGGGCGTTTGCATCTTGTATCCCTCAACTGCATGGTCGATTGCAGATTTCACACGAGCTCTCTTTTCTTCCTTCAGATGATGCAAAACTTGCTTAATGCCATCGTTTAAGTTTACATGCTTCAGCCAAGCAAGAAGTCCAACTATTTTCTTCTGATTATAAGCAACTTTAAGTTTAGTACACTTACACTTTGGCAACTGTATGTTTGAAAAGAAAGCGTCAAACACACCAGCACTTACATAATCATTTCCAATAAGGGTCCCAAACAACGGTAATACACTTTTATCAATTCCTGGAAAATGACTAAGAAAGTTATCAATATGATAAATAGAACAATCAAGATAGCAATAAGATATTCCATTATTTTCATCAGTACAAACAATTGGTTCTACTGAGTCTAGAAGAATGAATCCTTTTTGAATATCATAAATGTAAAAATCACTGTCGTTGCTAATGATAGGACATTTGTAATAGTTGGCGAGGGCACATAATTGTTCATCAGCTTCAAAATCACATTGAGCATAAGCAATATTCATTTCGCCTAAAACTTCTCTAAAAACTTCTTGGGCTAAAAGTGGAAGGACTCTGCCGGTAGACTTTCCGTATTTAGCAATGTGTTGAGTCAAAGACAATCTATCTCGACATCTTTGCTTTACAGTTTTCAATTTTCGATCTGATTTATCATATCCGCCATCAAAGACTATTATGGGGGTAATTTTACATTCCAGATATGCTGATAAATATGTTTTAATCATTTTCGAATACCTGAAAAATAACAAAAGTTTCATTTATTTAAATTTTGTTTGCCTAACCAAGGCTTCGTCTAACAATGCCATTCAATCACTTTCAAGAAAAATAACTAAATAAAAGTGACAAAAAAAAAAAAAAAAAAATGTTGTTCCCCAAAACAAATACACCTTTTTTTTAACGACTTTACAACATAAAATACACACATAGATGGCTCCAGATCACATATTACACCATAACTAAACGAAATTATTATGCCTTAATTTACAAAACACATTATTCATATGGGTAAAAGGGAATGCTATGCGGTACTATCATAGTCACACAGATAAAAATATAAAGTATCTGCGCACACAACTCAAAACTATCTGCAAGCAAATAGTTGTCTAATGACGTAAAAAAGGCGGCGGGGGAAGGGGATTCGGTTTCTAAAAATATTTAACGTTTTTAATCATAAGAAATAAATACATTTCGTAAAAGTTATCTTGGCTTAAACTACGTTATAAAGCACAAAACTGCAAATAATTGCAGGTTGCTATCAGGTTACAAGGAACTCTTTTTTCAGCCAACTATGTGAGCCTATGGATGCAAACACCTCAGTTAAACTTCAAAATTTTAAAATTAAGTTTCTTTTGGCAGATAGCTTTGCATTCGTAAGCTCACATATTTTTGGAAATTATATCTTCATTGCAGATCAAACAATGGTGAAACCTTTCTCCTCTTAAGCTGTTAAGTCAAGAAATCAATAGAATACCCAAATTTCTGAGAATGGAGGAAAAACTAGCAATTCCCCAGTAGCTACTGCTTGGAAATGCTCTGTTGAGGGAGGGGACAAAAAAAAAATGCAATAAATCTCGTGATAAAAGCGTTATCTACGAGTTATGAAGAGGAGAGATAACACAAGGAGCAAGGAGAGTTCCCCATCTCCATTGTAACCCTTAATAATCCAATGCACACAAGTATTCCAAAACCACACTGCATTTTCGGACGTAAGCACTGCGGCGCTTCCGAAAAGTTGATAAATTGCCAATGCGGCGACTACAACGAGTGCGGCGCATAGGGGTAAGTGGTATACCTCGGACATATGTGTACCTTGGACTAGGCTGATTATAGCTCTGCTTATTAAAATAAATGAATAGCAACATGTGTAGTTCAAGTGTTTGCCACTAGAGGTCTCAGTGCATACTTTTCTGTTTTGTTAAAAGCTCATCTGATTGAAGTATCATTGAAAAAAGAAATTCACTATTCAAAAGTAAGTTTTTCCAGATACTTTTACGTATTTTTATCAAGAAACCTATATTGTTTATTCTGAAATGAAGGTCATGCATTATACAGTCATGTTCTAGCTATAACACCATGTGCTTGAAAAAAAAGTTACGCCTTACTTTAACATGATAAGCAGCTACTTTGTTTTTTATAACCAAGTGGTGTACCTCGAGCCCAATACAAGTGGTGTACACAATTTTGCATAGCTATTACAGCTCCTAAAGTTTTATGTACTCCAGTTTGTTGAAATGCCTTTTAAAGGACAGAGGATTCTATGGACCTCTTTAAGGGGACTGGCTTACATCTACTGCATGAAAATATTTTTCAAGATTTTGTTTTCCTCCCAGCAAATGTCGCTGATCGTTCAATGCAAAAGCAAGAAGAAAATAACACACAAAATGATTTTACTGGTGTGTCAACATCTGAAGCTAGTACTTCTTTACCAAACATCGTCACTACTGAAGAAATAAAGCCATAACCAAAGTCACTACCGAGAAAACAATTCCGTACGGGAAGACTTAAAAGAAAGTCTTATATTTTGACCGATACACCCGAGAAAGAACGTCTTGAAATAGAAAAGACTAAAAGGTCAATGAAAAAAGTACAGCAAATTAAGACAGTAAAACCCTCTACCAAGCCCCCCCCCCCCAGCTAAGAGAAAACTTTATTATTCCTCAGAGTCTGAACTTGAGAATATTGAAGATTTATAAGAGAAATCCGTTATTTCAGAAAAAGATTTTAATGAGCTAGAAGACCCAGATAACGTCAATATTCAGATTGGTGTTTTTGTATTGGTGAAATTCGCTGGCAAGAAAAATATCAAATATTTTCTTGCAGAGATTATTTCTATTGCTGATGATGGATATGATGATGGATACGAAGTTGAATATCTGAAAAAAGATCCAAACTGTCAGAAGTTCACAAGAGAAGATCCTACCATTTATTAAAGTTGACAAAAACGATATCATATTCAAGCTACCGCACCCAATACTATCTGGTGGATCTGAAAGGCAGCTCGAGAAGCTAACAATTGGTATTGACTAATCAAATTACAATCTTGGTTAAAAAATAATCTTTAGTCTGGTTTTCAGAAGCTAGGGCATCTTGTTATTTTATTGAAAACGTGAAGCGTAATAAGATAATAAGATCTAAAGTTTTATTTTTCTTTGAAACAAATAAAACATGTATTTTTAAATTTGTGTGTGGTTTACTGATTGATAAATAGTGATGTTCTTACTAAAAATCATGTTTTCTTCACCTGTTAATCATTTCCAAGACACACCTTCCCAACAAGGTACACCACCGATGGTGCACCTCGGTACTAATTGAATTCTTTTGTTTTTTTAAATGTAATTGAAATAAGTTAAATAAATTTTTAAGATAATTATATGTTGTGTAAAAAATCATAAAGTTTTAACTAAAGGTATTTGTATTTAGATTTGGCAAATAATTATGAAATTAAAAATTGAAAACTGAAAATAGGTCCGAGGTACTCCATCTTCCCCTACAATTTTTTTTTTTTTTTTTTTCTTTTCACATCTTACAACATTTAACAGATAAAAAAAAGAACTATTTTGAAAATAAGGAAAATAAAATGAAAGGAACTTGTTTCGAAATGTTCGGAGATGTGTTCAATTGAATCTCGTTTTTTAAAAGGTTTAATTTTTGCAATCCAAATTTTCAGAACTTTTATTTCGCGGTTAAGTCCGAATCTTCAGCTTTGAGCATTGTTTTTTGGAATAAAGTGCTGAAGTTTAAGCGAGTTCATACTGCAATTATTTCAAAGAAAGTTCATAACTTTTTAAAACATCCATAAAGGTGATATTTCACTTTATGGTTTTTTCATGTGCAATGTCAAAATTTTCGGCAGCCATCCGAAATTCGGCGACGTCCGTGGTTGTCGGATTTCGGGTAATTAACTATCAATATTTACAGTGAACAAAAAACATTTAATCTGTTTAAATTGCGTTGCGGATGTCTTCAAAAAACAACAAACAGAAACCATTTTTCTTTCACATTGTTAAACTTTAAGAGCAGCGCTTACGAAGGGTGCGGCACATACAGTAAAAATTTTCTTTGATTTAACAAATATTACGATGCGGCACTTACGCCGGGTGCGGTGCATGCTTCCAGAAATACAATAAGTGCGAACTTGCAGGCCCCATATGATAAAGTTTAAAGTCACAAGGTCGTTTGTTTTGATATGAAAAAAAAGAAGAAAATAAATACAAAGCCACAATGAATGAATTGATCAATTATCATCAATTTATGAATGGGAGAAAAGAAGGGAGGACTAACATTTCAATAATCTTTTAACAGAAGGAAAAAAGGACAGGTGGAAAATTAGAACATTACTTAACCACATAACCATTATCTCGCGTTCAATCTTCGAGTTGAACCGAATCATTGCTTCGGTCACTCGTCTGGTCTGCTAATTCTATATTAGCTACCAGTTTGTTTCACACTCTTGGCTTCCTTATGAGGTTTTCCATCTCCAGTTCAGTCACTTTCTTATGCCGGGCTGATGAGTGCTGATAAGCACGAAACTGCAGTCCTCGGCTGGAAATGACTGAGCTGGCGGTGTATTTCACACATAACCATTATTATTATGGCAAGATGCGCATCTCCCCAATGAATGTATCCGCCCAGCAACAATTATTTGCTTACAGCATCGAATACATCTGAGTCCTTCTATATTATCTAGCCATGATTATTGCATATTACATAAACAATATTGGTTGAAAAAAAAAATTAGAAGTAAAGAACAAGAATCTGAACGATTATGCCCGCAGCGAACCTATCCGCATAGCTTCGGATATATCTGCCTTACGGTGGTACATCTGCTGGTATGTCCGGCAGTATACATATATACTATTTATAATTTTTACAAATTAAATAAGTGATATCTATTTAAAACAAATTAGAAGTAAAGAGTAAGAACTTGAACGATTCTAGCGAGATGCGCGTACCCGCAGCGAATACATCCACCTTACACGTGGGTGTATATTAGAGGTGAGACGGGCTCAGCCCGGGCCCGAAGCGGGCTCGGGCTCTAGAACCGAAAATAGGTTTCGGGCTCGGGCTCAAGCACAGATATTCAATCACCAATCTCCATACAAATTCAAAGCAAATAATACTGTGTGAAAATGAAAGGAACATTTAAATCAGTTCAATCAATGTCAAATTTACCCTCCCCCTCAAAAAAAAAAAAAAAAAATACATTAACGCTTATTTATAGTGTTTTTTTGCGATTACTTTTGCAATATGTCATACAGTAATACATTTGAAAAGGAACATTTTAAGAAAATTTAGAAACTTCTCTCTTTTAATGAAGAACATTTGACGTAACATTTTTCATTCACAGAGAGATCATGTCAGACTGTAGAAGGCTCGGTTTTTGATACAAGAAAGTTTCCTTCGGGCTCGGGCGGGCACGGCTTTTTGTCCGAGACAATATCACTCGGGCTCGGGCGGGCTCGGTTACAAACTTTCGGGCTAGGGCGGGCCCGGGTTCTCAAAAATGAGCCCGAACTCATCTCTAGTGTATATACTGATAGCCACAAAATGTCTATTTGAGAAATATTCACACCAATTCATTTTAAAAGCTAAGTGTTAACTAAGTGTAAATGTTTTTACTCACTTGTATTTCTTTAATAATGAAAAGGCTGTTAATCTTGTCCTTTAAAGGACGCTTGTTTCAAATCGGGTATTGGAGAATCAACGTGTAAACTTCGGAACGACCTCTCGGACAACGTGTTTCGTCAGGAAGAAGGATGTGACGTCAGAGCACGAGCGGAGGTGTGATGTAATCTCCCGATGGCTCCGCGGCAAATCGAATGTTCTGGAAAGATCCAGATGAGCTCTTACGTAAGCATATCCGGAGTGACGTGCATTGAGTCCTGCACTGAGGAGATGCTTTTAGGATTTCGCCATGGAGAGTTAGGGACTTAAAATTTTTGAAACATTTTAGAATAATTCTTGTTAGGGTGTCAAATATTTTTTTGGAAAGATGTTCTTTTGGAACATGAAGATTGATTTGAGTATTGTTGAAATCCCTCATACTTGTTTATACCCTTTACTGAAGTTGGATTTTATATACGGTTGTTAATTATTAGATTTATAAATAAAATGATTTAGCCTTTCAATTTGAGTTCTGACATTTCATTCACTTGATAGCTACAGAAATGTGAAATAGAAAGTCATCTGCTAAACTTGGTGTTTACCTTCCTTACGGGCAGGGTTGGCAAGGTTTTGGACACTACGATAAAAACCATGGTAAAAACCCTGGTTTTTACCGTCCTGTCTAAAACCCTAGTGTCTAAAACTGTCCGAAAGTGCCCAAAACTATATTTTAAGAAAAATAGTATTGTGTAAGAAAACATCAAAAAACAGAATAAAATGTATCAAAGTAATGTTTCATATTGAACATTTATTCAATGAGAACATTCAACTTACTTATGCAGCTGATTTTAATCTAGTTGCAGAGGAGTTGAATTCTTGATAAAAATTTCAATTTTTATGCATAAGTTTATTTATTTTTGATAATAGGAATAAAATTTCCCTATGTTTATGCATGTGTGCAAATGAAAGCAGGGTTGGCAAGGTTTTTACCATCCTGTTCAAAACCATTGTGTCCGAAAATGTCCAAAACTATTTTGTGAGAAAATATCAAAAACAGAACAAAAAGTCAAAATTATTTTACTGACTATTTAATATATTTATTCAATGTGAACATTCAGGTATAAATATATATGTAACTTATTTATGCAGCTGATTTTAATCTAGTTAAGTAGAAATTATTAAATTCTTCATTAAAAATTTCAATTTGTATGCGGGAGGTGTTTTTTTTTTTTTTTTTTTTTTTGCATAAACTAAATTTTTTGACATTTATGCATGTGTGCAAAAGAAAGTGTTCAGAATATAGTGCAATAATTGACTTAAATGCAATAAATTACAATTTTTTTTAGTTACAGAATGTATATTAAAAACGTAAACTAAAAAAAGAATAGCACAAGTTTTATAATATAAGTGTTTAATCATCAATTTCTTGTTCTTTAATCTAAGATTTAAAAAATTATTTTTGTTAAAAAATCATGTAAAACTTATTTGCAAAAACTATTTTAAAAATTTAGCTTTTTTCTTGCACCTAAATATTGTACATTTAATAATACTCCTTTGCGTTATGAATGGAAATGAAATTAGTTGTTTTGGTAGTGTTGTGAATTTTTTTTCAAAACTCTACCAACTGTTAAATAAGTTTTTGTGAAAAAGTTATTGGCAATTTTTTTTAAGTAAAATGTTTTTTAAATGAACATTTTGAAGAAAAATATTATCAAATACTGATTAATTAAACCTCATAAATATCTTTATTTATGCATCATGAATATTGCAGTGAAAACAAGTTGATTAGATTACACCCCTTTAACATAGTTTTGGACAGTTTAAGGCAGTTTCGGACACTTTTGAACGGTAAAAACCACCTGTCCTGTCCTAAACCAGTTTTGGACAGTCCAAAACCCAACCCTGCTTACGGGAGTTAGACACAAATTGTTAGGTCAACATATACTATCTGTTTATAAATTTTACGAATTAACTAAATAATATCAATTTAAAACAAAGTAGTAAAGAGTAAGTTACGATTGTTGGTCAAAGCGCAACTTCGCGGCGAATGTATCCACTCATGGGGTGCGTCTACATTTTCTAGCTCTGTAGCGGTATCAGGTAACCAGCTTACAAAAATTATTGAGGGAGCCAGACGTGTCACCAGGGGTCTAGGGCTATGGAACCTCCTCCAGATAAAGAGGTCCCTTCAACGGAAAATGTTTAGATTTTCGTACCTTAAAAATGTTTTTTTTTTTTTTTACATATTTTCTGGTGCACATAATTTACGAAAACCAGTAACATGTGACATGGCGTTTTCAAGGTAAAAAGAATCTAAAATTTCAGCTCAGTTAGACTACGTCACTTGTCTTAAGAGACATTTTTGCAGCTTTATTTTGAAGTGAGTCACGCAGTGGACATATAGTGCTCATGGCTGTAAATCTAAAACGAACTTTTGAAGTTCACCAAACTTCTCCCCTCATATTTCACGCACCATCATAGTAGTCCTCTTAAATCCAGGAAAGGCAAGTCTATGCGTGACCAGAACACTTTTTAGTATATTAAATAGGGTCTTTGCCTTGGAGTTTAAAATAAGTCGCGAGATTTTCTAAAAATCTTCACAATTCTCATTGACACTCCTCTGTCAAAATGAAACTCCTCACCATTCCCCCCCCCCTTTCCCAAGCTCCATGGTGTGGGCGCTAGTGTGTGATATGCCGGACAAGTTCAATAATACAAATACAAATATAAAAGTGACGACCAGCAACAGGCTCTGGGCCCAGCTAGACTGGTCCTAGTCAATTTACAATGCCCAGTGAAGATTAATGGCCTTCTTAAAACTATCTACTCCCTTGCTCATTACCACCTCTTCCGGTAAGCTGTTCCAAGGTTCCACTACCCAGCTATAATAATAATTTTTCCTAATATCCATGTTAGCCTGAGATTTAAATAGCTTAAAACAATGACCCCTTGTCCTGTTTTCAGTGCTAAACTTCAGCCTTGTAACATCTTTCATTTTAATAAATTTAAACAACTGAATCATGTCCCCTCGGTCTCTTCTTTGCACAAGACTGTACATTTTTAGCTTTCTAAGCCTGGAATCAAAGTCTAAATGAGAAAGTCCATTTATTAGCCTTGTAGCCCGCCTTCGAACCCTTTCCAATACATTAATATCTCTCTTATATATATACATTAATATCTCTCTAGATAAGGAGACCAAAACTGAACAGCATACTCCAAATGGGGTCTTACCAAACTTCTATATAAGGGCAGAAGAACTTCTTTAGATTTATTTGAAATAGATCTATTGATAAACCCAAGCATCTTATTGGCTTTGTTGCTAGCAATGCTGCACTGTTGGCTAAACTTTAAATCCTGACTTATTAGGACCCCCAGATCAGTAACTTTGTCTGCCTGACTAATGACTGAACCTTGCAAATAATAACTTGTACACTTATTTCCATGCCCTAAATGTAGCACAAAAGCTATATTTAGGGAAAATTAAATGATTGCCACTAAATGTAATCTTGAAGTTTTCCGTGTAAAAAGAGAAGCAAGCTTACATTTGTTCCCTAGTATACGTACTTCCGAATATTGAACATTGAAACTTCATTACATATAGTAGGACCCCGACTTAACGTTTTCCTTCATTCAAAGTTTTTTCTCATTGTTTCCGAATTTCTATATAACTGTAAGTGTTATTTTTTCCGGTACACAGCAAGTTTCTCTATTTACCGCATTGACACAGTGAACATTTTTACACAAAAAATGTCAACTTGATTTCGCTGATTTTTTGTGTAGACAAATTACATATCACAATTCTTTTGAAACTAGGAGTAGGGGTGAGGGGATTTAGGTTTAGGTAAATTGCTATTGGGATTTTTTTTTTTTTTAGAGTGCAAATTTGAACCACTTAAAACATTTGCATCACATAAAGAGGACATCAGATGCTATTTGAATATCACAAAAAGCAATCAAATCTTAACTGTTTTATTATATTTTAACTCGCATTTCTCATTGTTTTGACTTCAAAAGTTGAATAACAATTTAAAAAAAAAAGAAAAAAATGCTGTGATAATCTTATTTTATTTCAATAATTTAAATTATTAATAATTTAAATTAGTATCTCTGTATGTAGTAGATTTATTATCCATTAAAATATCATTAATTAGTTCAGAAATAATTATTTTTGTAGAATAAACATCCACTGAAACATCATAACCTTTGCATTTGCTTTTCAATAGCGATGGAAAATATAAATATTTTGTTTTAACATGTATTTTTCTGAAAGAGCGATATGTACCAATGTTTCAAGGACCCTACTAACTTTGAACTCGAATATCTCCTTGAACTTCAATTGCGACAATTTCAAATTGTCTATACAGGTATTATTTTTTAATGGAAATTATTTCCTTAAATGCAATGTTGGGGACTGGGGAACGCATAGAAAAAGTTAGATTTCGTATTTTTTCTACTTTTTTTTTTTCTTTGATTCAAACTTTTTATATCTTAACTCTACATCTTATTTCTATCATTTTTGCAATTGGAAGTCTGCATCTAGGACTAACGGTCAAGAAAATAGAGGTCTTGCAAGTTAAACAACAAGAACTAGGGTGGGTCGAAGAACTTTTTTATCTAATCAATTTCTAATAGCGCGGAAAACTTGCGCATTGGCATCCTAATAATGAAAAAAATAATTCAAAAAATAAGTTACTTCATTTCTAAAAGCATAAAAAATACACTTTGTAGTAACTGAAATGTATAAAAAAAACTTTGGGGCACATTGTTAATTATTTGAATTCGCGCAGAAAGTCTTAAAGTACCATTTTTAAAGTTCAAAAATTCTTAAGTTGACAGAAAGCTATAAAAGTATACTGTTAAACTTCTGTTTTAATGTTTTGCATTACAGACGTTCCGAGCACTCGGCCTACTCAGCCAATTTGTGGAGTACTAGGTACTCGGCCAAATTTTGATCAGGTACTCGGCCAATACCGAGTAGTTGCAAAAAAAAAAAAAAAAAAAAAATTGAATATTGTTCAAAGCAGATTTTAAAATTAATAAAAAAGTGCAAGCACATTATATACTGCAATCATTACACCGTACATATACATTTGGATTTTGTGTTTCATTTGTATAAATAAGATATTAATGCTAAATTATAGGCACACTTAATTTCATTCGTAATCTTCAGTGTGATCGTAATTTCAATAAATATACATAATCCGAGAATAGAAACTTAATGCAACATGCGACTTAAATGCAACATACGGTGCTTCAAGATTCATTATTTTTTAAAATTTATATTTATTTCATTTTAGTTATTTATTTATATTTATTTTTAGTATTTTTTTTTTTCTCAACCTGAACTTTTTTTCGGATATGGGGCTCAGAGAAGTGAAGCCGATACTTGGATTTTACATCGAAAAGTAAATGATTGCACATCAAAAAGTACAATCGAAAACAAACTGTGGAAAAAAAAAACAGTTTTTTTTGATGATTTTTTAAATATTTTAGGGGGGGGGGAGTTAAACTCTGAGGGTCCCTCTTTGCTACAAATGCTCATCTTTTTAAACTTTCTTATCTCTAGTCCCCCAGAAGAATGTTAACGATTAATATAATGCTCCCTACACTCCAACTAAAAATATTGACTTAGAAAAAATTGGGAGGGGGAGGAGGTTGATCTTCAGAAATCCAAAACGGGGTGGTTAATAGGGGAAACAGCGGTCATATTTGCAGGTCCGGATCTATAAAATTTGACCCCCTGCAACTAAATCTGCAGGTATATTCAGTAAATTACCAAACTTTAGCCAGAGGTTTTCCATCTCCAGCTCAGTCACTTTCCTATGCCGGGCTGATGAGTGCTAATAAGCACGAAACTGCAGTCCTCGGCTGGAAATGACTGAGCTGGCGGCGTATTTCATGTAAATCTGCAGGGCCCCTCCCCAGAGGCCAGCAGTGTATATTTGCAATGTTAATAATTCTAAGTGCTAGTTTTTCTTTTTTTTTTTCAGTTTCTTGGGCCGTCGGGCTTTTTAAGGCGATGCCCCCCCCCCCCCGGTCTGCGGGTACGCAGATCCGGACCTGCATATTTGGATCAAATAAGTCATTTTATACAACGTTTTACAGAAACAACTGATACAATGGATATTGATAGTGTTGTTAAAGAATTTCCATTGACGAAAAGTAGAAAATTAAAATTTTAGGTTAAGAAGAAAAAACCTTTTTAAGTATATGAAAAAAAAAATGTATCGATCAGGTAATTTATAATCATATTTTTTTTCTTCTTTTCAATAAAAGGTTTAAGAAATACTACCAGTATACACAGCTTTAGATCATGTTTTAAGAGCCATTGTCTGTAAATATCAGGCAGGTTGTGATTGTTGACATTTTTAATTTTCTTTATTTTTGCAAATGTTGTTCCTTATCATAAATGTAATGTTTGTGCAAAATATGAGCTTTGTCTGCCTTACCGTTTTTGGGAAATTAAATTTTAAAATTTAGGGGGCGTGGCACATTTTTGCGTGTTTTTCAAATTTGCAGATTTTAAAGTTCTTGTTGCTTTAAGCGCCCGTATAATGACATGGATTTTTAAATTCTATACTATTATATGGTCCTCTTAGATACTATTACCGCTGTCAAATCGGTGTCACTACGAGGGCGGCGGCCACAAACTCTGTTTAAAAATGACCGAAAATGATTTATTTACTACATTCAATGCCAATTTTCTCAAAGCGCCTTCATGACACCTACGTTTTTACATAAATTTCTAGCTACATTTGCATATACCAAAAATATGTAATAAAATTGGTGTCACTATAAGGGCGCCAGAAGATATTGGAACTTTTATGTGATAAATTTCACAAAAATGCAAATGTTTAAAGTCTAACAACTACTCTCGTCCACATAGCAAAAATCTGAAACTAATTAAGTTTGATAACCAACATGTTCGTCTAACATATGAAATAAAAAAATTGGTTTCACTCCTATTACTTTCGGAAATATAATCATTCGAAATTAGTATGTTATGGAGTTATTTAAAAAAAGACTTTTCTAATTCAAATGGCTTTTTGCACATTTTGTTTTAAACTTTAATATAAAATTACAGTAGTGACACCTAAAATAATATGTTTCTAATGCTTTTTATAAAAAGAGCTTTATAAAAAGCATTAGAAACACAGTAAATCGATATAGGTGCAGATGGACGTATTGTGTAATGTGCATTATGGCTAAAATAGTCGTGCTAATATTCATATTTTTTCAACCGTACTAATTTTTTATCTGTTATTTATATTAAAAATGCAACCATTTATAACATAATGTCTTAAATAGTAATGAATATAATGTATTATATAGTGAGCATTCGGAATCTGAAACATAATTTGAGGATGATGTAGACTAAAACAAAGAAAACATAAAAAATCAAATCACTCAGTTTCAGAAAGACGGTCATTTCTTATTGATATCTGGTAATTTTGTAGCACTAAAGCTTGGGAAAACATGGTATCCCGGAGAAATGGAAGAAGTTGACAATTTGCAAGTAAAGGTCAAAGGCATGGCAAGAAGCAGGGGTGCCCACAGGGGAGGGGGGGATTATGGCGCAAGTTGCGCCATCAAAATTTTTGGGGGGGATTTGTTTTTCCAGAATTTTTTTTTCCTTTAGAACATGAAATTTTTGAATTTTGGAAAGAAAAAATATTTAAACTTATTCAACAAGAAATAGATGCATTAATAATACTTTTTTCACGTACTCTTCAGGGCCGTCCTCAAGAGGAAGGGGGGGGGGTACACCCCCCCAGTTTTTCAGAAGTGGGGCCGCCAATTTCCTTTTGGTGATGAAAGCGAACGAAGAGGAAGGGAAACTCTTCATTGTTTTAAAAAAACAAAATTGTAATTATAAATGAACAATTGAAATAATAGTGACAAAAAGTATTTTTTCTGTAAAATTTGAATAGAAAATGTAATTTTAAAATACAATTTAGGAACATCCATGATTCTCTTTTACTAAGAGTAGCGGAAATGTACGCTTCATTTTTATTAACGCAAAAAAAAAAAAAAAAAAAAAAATAGTAGAGTACACTCTTTACTAGGCCGCAGAATAGGTATGCCTGCATACTCCTTGGAAACTATGGGCTCGGCTCAAATTAAGGTATTGTGCTTAGCATAAAATTAGCATAATGGGAGGGAGGTTGTTGATATTTTATGCGACGCCCCCTCAATTTGTTCCATTATACAAATAAATGATCCTTGCAAAATTTTAAGTCAATCCATGAATATTAATACGTGCCCCTAGGGCCCTCTTTTTTGAGTTTTGAAGAAAAAATTGCATATTTTCTCATTTTTATGCAAAAATATTCTTACGTTTCATATTTACAGTAATTTTGAACCTCAAGATATGCTGCTACTTCCAGGCTGACCATTATCTCACTTTCATTCTATAAAATTTAACACGTTACAGAGAATAAAATGTACACCAATGTCCTTGGGTCAGATATAATGCTCTTCTGAGCTCGTTCCAAACTAAGCGGCTGGGGAACATTTCTTTCCACCAAAAGGAATTCTAAAGTTCATTAATGAATGGCCTAGGCCGTTAATGAATGATCTTTGACAACAACAAATTGCCTCCTCCAGGCTTTGGGGCTGTTGATTTACAAAATTTCCTGTGTATGTAATAGGTGTGGCAAATAGGGTCACTGGGTTTCAATACTATAAACATAAGAAATGACAATTATATTTTTAATTTTCTGTTCTTTAGTTATAAATATACTTAAATGTTTATGCAATTTTTAATTTTTAAAAAATAAATTTCTAAAAATCCTCGATTACTCTAACATAAAAATATACTATATTTTGCATATCTAAAATATAAATTTTAAAAAATTTCAGATTGGAATAACGTAAAAATCTATATTTTAAATTAATTTTCTTCCATTTCAATACATAATCCTTATATATAGTATCTATCCTAACCTACTGAACTTTTTTTCTACATCTGGTCTACCACAACGCAAAAAAAACTTGACAGTTATTGATATCTTCTCGCCTTTCATCACTGATCAGACAAATGCC
This sequence comes from Uloborus diversus, assembly GCF_026930045.1. Lineage (NCBI taxonomy): Eukaryota > Metazoa > Arthropoda > Arachnida > Araneae > Uloboridae > Uloborus > Uloborus diversus. The sequence goes on from NC_072731.1 coordinate 140,930,414, forward strand.
ATATTGGGGATAAAGATGATATTCATTCGTTAACAGTCTATGTAGATGCAGTAAATTTAAATCGAAATGACCTTGTGATCAATCATACATCCTTTAAGAGAGCAAGAGATAATCTTCGAGAGAAAAAAATCAAATTTCATGCATTTAAATTCAGATTTTTTAGTTATTCACTGGGATACAAAGCTACATCAAGATGTAACTGCAAAAAGAATACCGATAGGCTTACCGTGGTAGCTTCAGGTCCAAATGTTGAACATCTACTTGGAATTCCTGAGATATTTCTTCAGTTGTATATGATATCTTAGATGATTGCTCTTTATTGCTAACTGTAGTGTTTAATACAATGGCTTGCAATACCGGCCGCATAAATGGTGCATGCATTTTTTTAGAGCAAAAGCTGAATGGTGATATATTACATTTGGATTGCCATCATCATGCACTTGAAATCGTACTGCAGAGTGTGTCTCTAAAGAAGTTCTTGCCTTTCTTAGTTCTAGACCCGATATTTCATTATTAAGCATTTTGTGGAGAGATCTTCACCATTCAAAACTTATAACATTTCAATCAAGTATACAGACCACAAAAATTCTTAAAGACGAAGTGGATGATATATTATTGTTCGTAAGAAGTGGATATTGAGAAAGAACTTTCCCTTTAAGAGAATTCTCTTAACTTGTAATAATATTTCCTGGTGAAGACCCTCTGAGAGAGACATGCTTTCAGCAACCTGGAGCTTATCCCTGAGCCAGATGCATGGCAAAAGGAATTTATTACTTGAAAATTCATATATTTAGGAAACAATTTAAATTGACCTTATAGGAGGAGAAAGCCCTTAAATGCTGTTTTACAGTTAAATGCTGTATGAAGGTATAGTTTTTGCAGCAACCAATCGAGGCTCCTTTAAATAATGTAATTTGCCAAAAACATTAGCAGCGTACAAAATGATAACAAACATGCAGTTGAAGCAGCGATTGGAAAATTCGTAAATCACTTGTGGTATTTAGGAGATAAACTAGTAGCTTTGTCGGTATTGGATGTAGGAATTGACTTTGAAGATAGTAAAAGACTACTCCAAAAAATGCTTGCTGATAAGGAAGACGTGTCTGATGATTGTACAAAAAATTTCATATCACAGTAGATGATTTGAAATACTTTCTTAAAGATTTTCTTCTTTATAGAATCAATTACAAATTAATAAAACTGCTTGATAAGTTACAAATACCAAAAGATGTTTTTTTACTTGATTCTGATTTATGGCAAAATGAAGGAAGCTACTTAAAGGGAAGAGAGATCGTTAAAATGCTGAAAGTTGTAAATGATACAACTGAAAGAGGAGCACAATTAATCGAAGAATTTCACAAACAATTCACCAAATATGAGTCACAAAAGCAATTTATTTTACATAATGTCCAAGACTATCAGAAAAAAAATACACACGATCGAGAAACATTGAGAAAAGCGCACGATTAATGTAAAGTTTCTAAAGCATTATTTCATTCTTATTTAATGTAAAATGCTTAGATGATATAAAGTAACTAAAAAGATCAATTTTAATGCTACCTCACTGTAAAAATATTTTGCTAACCTGGGAGAAACTATGAACTGGGTCTGAAGTAAAAACTCGAAAATTTGTGGGAAAATGATCAAAAGTGTTAAAGTTCAACGTCCTAGGGGCACATGTTATTATTGACCGATCGAGTTCAAATTTTGCACACGTTACTTTTTATTATAGTGTCACAAAACTAGGGGGCGTCACTTGCTGAATTCCGAGAAAAAAATTTTCCCATATAAATAATGGCCACCCTAATATATATATATATATATATATATATATACACTACTGGCCATTAAAATTGCTACACCAGGAGGAAATGCAGATAACAAAATGATATTTATTGGACACATATATTATGTTAGAAATAAAAAATGATTAAATTTTCAAGAAATTTGGGTGAATAGATCCCGCGAAATCAGTACCCAGAACTACCACCTCTGGCAGTAATAACAGCGCTTATACGCCTGGGCATTGAGTCATACAGAGATTGGATGGCATGTACAGGTACAGACACCCATGCAGCTTCAAAACGATGCCACAGTTCATCGACCGTAGTGGCTGGCGTTAGCTGACGAGCCAGTTTTTCAGCGACCATTGACCAGACGTTTTCCATTGGTGAGAGATCTGGAGAACGTGCTGGCCAGGGTATCAGTCGAACATTTTCCGTACCAAGGAAAGTCTGCACATTCCCGGCCAGATGCGGTCGTGCATTATCCTGCTGAAACAAAGTTTCGCAGGGCTCGAATAAAGGGTAGTGCCACGGGTCGTTACACATCAGAAATGTAACGCCGACCGTTCATAGTGCCGTCAATGCGAACAGAGGGTGACGGAGATGTGTATCCAATGGCACCCCATACCATCACGCCAGGGGATGGGCCAGTATGACGATGGCGAAAGCACGCTGTCAGTGTGCGTTCACCACGATGTCGCCTAACACGAATGCGACCAGCATGATATTGTAAACATAACCTAGATTCATCAAAAAAAATGACGTCTCGCCATTGGTATACCAAGGTTCGTCGCTGATCACACCATCGAAGGCGTTTCTGTCTGTGATGCAGCGTCAATGGTAGCAGCAGCCATGGTCTCCGAGGTGACAGTCCATGCTGCTGTAAACGTCGCCGAACTGTTCGTGCAGACACTTGTGGTCTCGCAAATGACCCCATTTCTTGACTCAAAGCTCGTGACGTGGCTGTACGATCCATGAAGGGCATGCGGATAACATGCCTGTCCTCTCGGCTGCTAGTGATTACTGGCCGTTGAGAACCAGCACGATGATCTGTATTACCATCCTGAACCCATCGATTCCATATTTTGCTAACTATCATCGGATCTCGACCGACGGCGAGCAGCAGTACTGCGATAGGAAAAACCGCAAACCCGGTAGGCTACAATTCGACCTCTATCAAAGGCAGAAACGTGCTGGTACGCATTTTTCCTTCTTACACGAGGCATCACAACAATTTTCCAACACGCAGCAACGTTCAAACTGAATTAGCAAGTGGGAAAATGTCTGTACAATTTCCTTATTTAAACACATTGTAGGTGTCGCTGCGGGCGCGTGCGCTGTCTAAATGCGCTGAAAAGCTAATCATTTGCATATCACATCATCTTCTTCCTGTCGTTTAAATTTCATGTCTGTACTATGTCGCCTTCTTGGTGTAGCAATTTTAATGGCCAGTAGTGTATATATATATATTTTTTTTTTTGATGAAAAATATTGTCCTGAAAATCATTGCTAAGTGGAGAAAAATGTATGGGTCACTGAAATAAATTTAAAATAGAGAGAAAAAAAATAGTTAAATGCAAAGAGAGATTCAAAGTATTGTAATGAATACTCACACCAAAAGCTCTAAATTTTTGAATGTAAAAATCGTAAGTAAATCACAGCTTGATCAAGAGATACAGGTGGCATATTTAAAATAAAATGAAGTGGGAATAGAGACCTAAGGTATCGCAAAAAATTACCACATATGTTCAAAATGTTAAAAGCCCTTTTTCCAAGGCTGCAAACGCTTGTACTGCAAGAAAGCAAAAATATTCGGGGGGAAATTGAAAGTTTTGTTATGGAAAATCCAAGCAAATAATAGTGTTTGGCAAAGGAAAATTGGAAGAAAATATTACCACAATATATTTAGCAGTAATAAAAATTGACAATGAACATAGGAGGGACGTAGCTAAACTGAAAGGAAAAGTGGGGAACTCCAAACCCTTCTTTTTACGTCTCCAAAGCTGGCCTGGAAGTGAGTTTTTAAAATTTAGGTTTTGAAACAACTCTGGAAAATTGTTCTCAAACCCCACCGTTTAGCCTAACGTCATTAAAGATGGCCTACACCTGAGTATTTAGGACTGCAATTTCGAAAAACCACGAGAGTGCTCTCAAAGTAACCTCCGAGAAACGCCCTCTAAATTAATCATTCACCCTTATTCAAGGTCGAATAAATTTCGTCTTTTGGACTTTAATTAGACAAAAAACTCCCAGAGATGTCCCGAAACTGTCGTCCTCCAAATATTACCGAAGATCCTCAAAAATTTAATTGTTAAGGCTTCAATTTAGAGAATTTTTCAGGGGAGAGATCTCCAAAACCTTCTACCCCTCTAACAGTATTAATAAATCGTCTACGATTGCTTTAATTGAATTTCAATTTTGAAAATTTGCCAGGGGAGGACTCCGAATTTCTCCACCCATTCACATTAACAAAAAGTCTAAAATTGTGATTTCTACGGGACGAAATTTTTTTCGAGAGAATGCCTCTCTCTCGCCCACATCACCGAAAAATGTCTTAAATCTCGCTTTCAGTGCTTCAATTATAAAACATTTCTGGTTGCGGGTCCCTTAAAAATCCCCCCCCCCCCCGCTTCATGGAAGGTTGGCGAAAATTACGTTTTCGGAGCTTTGATTTCAAGAAACTGGCGGTGCACTAAATTTTAACAAAAAAATCTACAATCGCATTTTTAAGACTTCAACATTCCAAAAACATTCGGGGGGGGGGGGCATCTCTCTTCCTCTTAATATCACCATAGATCGTCTAAAACTGCATTTTTCGAACTACAATTTTCAAATTTTTCCCGGGGCAGAGCCCCAACGTGTCACAATCACAAATAATTCTACATTTGGGAATGCATGCTTAAAGTTTGCATTTGAAAAATTATAGAAAGATGACCTCGAGTCTCTTCCTCCCTTTACATCACCATAGAGCGTCTAAAACTGTATGTTTCAAATAACAGTCTTGAAAATTCCCGAGGGAGAGCCCCCGGACCCCTCTTCTGAACATAATTAAATATAACGTACGATTGTGATGAGAACTTAAATTTGGAAAAATTATCGGGAGAGGCTATCCCTGGAACTCCTCTCCCCTCCCCCCCCCCAAACTTAAAATATAGTTTAAAACTACGTTTTTATGTCTTCAAATTGCGAAATAATGCAAGAAGGGAGCCCTGTGACACCCACTAATTCTGACTGAATATTATTCTTACGATTATTTATATTGCTAGTACTAAGGTCTGACTATCCCTGCTAAACCAGAAGCCAAATCTTCTCTCTCTGCATATTCGAACATGCGTTTGAAAAAATTAAGGGGCCGCCAAAAGCGCCACCCCCCCCCCCCCCAGTTTTTTGAAATAGCGACGGCAGTGGTACTTTTCAAAATTTAATGACTTTGTCTCTTTTTCAATGAAAGGAGCATCACAGACGGCATGGAGTTGGATCAGACGATTTGATTTCTTTTCAATATCTTATAAATTTTCTGGAAGTAGCACATTTCTGCATGATGAATACGTGTGACAGTGATGAGAGGGAGGGAGGACAAAAATGTTTTATTGTTTGTAATAATTCTGACCGGTATGCTCTAGTCTTTCATTGATTCATTTGCACCTTGACAATCGATAAGAACTAGTTTCGAAGTTTGTGAATTACATATTTTTTATCCCTCCAATCAACAATTTATATATTTTCTCCATTAACTAACTCAAGCTTATGAAGAATTTTTCATTTCACTTTACTCCCATCTTCTCTACCATTTTTAAACTGATTGTTTCTATTTATCATTAGATGATTTTTATTAAAACTTTCAGTGATGTTGGTTTTCGCTGATGGTTTCGCCAAACACGCGTTCTTTTTTGCACAAGTGAGCAATTGGGGGTGGAATTAGTCTTGTGATTGACATCGAGAGGGGAGAACGGGCTACAAACGAAAAGGTTGTCATCATTAAAAGTCGTGGTCAAGCGGTAAGCTTTGACGTTGCCTTTCGAGGATCTTTTCATCCTCTTAGATTATAGCTTTGATCACGCGATTTTTTAGGTTTTGGGGAATTCGCTTACATACTGTACAGTGTATAAAAATAACAGAACGTACAACTTCATTTTTTTAAAAATTACAATGCATAAACCGAAATTATGTGCATATTGATTCATTAATATTAGTAGTGTACTATTAGTATTACTATAACTGATGTAAACTTATTGCATTTAAGCTTATTTTTGGGTTTTTCGCTTACGTGCAAATTTTACTTGTGCGCGAAAATTTCGTTGTCCCCTTGGGTCTCGTATAAGTGAGAGATCACTGCAGTTTCAGATCTCTGCTATGAGGGGGCTAGTTGTATTCAGATTAGCAAATGGTCAACTTATACTATTTCTCAGGAATACCATGTTTTCCCAAGCTTTAGTGCTACAAAATTACCAGATATCAATAAGAGATGACCGTCTTTCTGAAACTGGGTGATTTGATTTTTTATGTTTTCTTTGTTTTAGTCTATGTCATCCTCAAATTATATTTCAGATTCTGAATGCTCGCTATATAATACATTATGTTCATCAGCTATAAATAGTTGCATTTTTAATAAAAATAACACATAAAAAATTAGTATGGTTGAAAAAATATGAATATTAGTACGACTATTTTAGCCATAATGCACATTACACAATACGTCCATCTGCACCTATATCGATTTACTGTGGTTGCGTTCGACGAACCTCACCGGTCAACCGGTAAGTAACCAGTTACTAACCGCGGCGTTCTATGATCAACCGGTTACCATTCTAAGCAATTCATTGGTTGATTGGAGCACGTGATCATTAGCTGTCACGTGATTAATTAACCGGTCGCTCTCATCGAACGCACTCTGTGTTTCTAATGCTTTTTATAAAGCTTTTTTTTATAAAAAGCATTAGAAACATATTATTTTAGGTGTCACTACTGTAATTTTATATTAAAGTTTAAAACAAACCGTGCAAAAAGCCATTCGAATTAGAAAAGTCTTTTTTAAAATAACTCCATAACATACTAATTTCGAATGATTATATTTCCGAAAGTAATAGGAGTGACACCGATTTTTTTATTTCATATGTTGGACGAACATGTTGGTTATCAAACTTAATTAGTTTCAGATTTTTGCTATGAGGGCGAGAGTAGTAATTAGACTTTAAACATTTGCATTTTTGTGCAATTTATCACATAAAAGTTCCAATATCTTCTGGCGCCCGTTCAGTGACACCAATTTTATTACATATTTTTGATATATGCAAGTGTAGCTAGGAATTTATGTAAAAACGGTGGTGTCATCATGAAGGCGCTTTGAGAAAATTGGCATTGAATGTAGTAAAAAAAATCATTTTCGGTCATTTTTAAACGGAGTTTGTGGCCGTCGCCCTCGTAGTGACACCGATTTGACAGCTGTAATAGTATCTAAGAAGACCATATAATAGTATGGAATTTAAAAATCCATGTCATTATAGGGGCGCTTAAAGCAACAAGAATTTTAAAATCTGCAAATTTGAAAAACATGCAAAATGTGCCACGCCCCCTAAATTAAAAAATTTAATTTCCCAAAAACGGTAAGGCAGACAAAGCTCATATTTTGCACAAACATTACATTCATGGTAAGGAACAACATATGTGAAAATAAAGAAAATTAAAAATGTCAACAATCACAAATGCCATAATCTGCCTGATTCTTACAGACAATGGCTCTTAAATGTTTTATCTAGGGAAAACTCATATCTTCCCTCTCATAATGCAATAATTTTTGCCTATTTAATAGATTTTTCGATCAACAGTATGTCCTGTTGAAGTAAGATTATATCAAAATGTAAAACATGTTTCAGATAATAAAATCTTGTTAGCGTTCTGTAAAATATTAGGTATGTCATTTTTTGTTGTGTGTAAGAGAGACGGCAAATTTGGTGCTTGCCCCGGGTGACAGAAACCTACACTACGCCGCTGGCATGGGGCATGGGGGTGAATAGCTTTAAGAGGGCCATTGATCTTCATTGGGGACTAATTAATTAACTAGGACTAGCCTAGCTGGGCCTAAAGCTTGTTGATGGTCGTCACATTTGTATTTGTATCTTACTAATATTATATATGCGAAAGTTTGTCTGTATGGATGTATGGATGGATGTATGGATGTTTGTTACTCTTTCACGCAAAAACTACTGAACGGATTTTGATGAAACTTTACAATAATATAGCTTATGCATCAGAATAACACATAGGGTAGTTTTCGTCCCGTTATGGGGGGAAAACCCCCTTAGGAGGGCAATAAAACACAATTTTTGTATAAATTCTCTAATATTGGGATGAAAAAATACTTGCACATATTTACATTATATGTCCATCGAAAGCTCTGATTTTTCTGCTGAAGATGGCACCTGTTCGAAATTTCTAAGTAGAATCTTACTAATATTATATATGCGAAAGTTTGTCTGTATGGATGTATGGATGGATGTATGGATGTTTGTTACTCTTTCACGCAAAAACTACTGAACGGATTTTGATGAAACTTTACAATAATATGGCTTATGCATCAGAATAACACATAGGGTAGTTTTCGTCCCGTTATGGGGGGAAAACCCCCTTAGGAGGGCAATAAAACACAATTTTTGTATAAATTCTCTAATATTGGGATGAAAAAATACTTGCACATATTTACATTATATGTCCATCGAAAGCTCTGATTTTTCTGCTGAAGATGGCACCTGTTCGAAATTTCTAAGTAGAATAAAAAACGAGTTATGAGCTTTTTAGATCCATGTTCGAAGGCTTTCCTCAACTCAATACAGTATTTAGTGTATCATCTCAACTCCCTGTCGATAGCGACAATTGTTGTATTGTTGACTTTCTTTGCTTTTCGTGATTGTTCAAGGCTTTTCTCAAGTCAAATCTTAAAGTAAGATTTTTGCACAAGATTGGCAAATAATACATGATTTGGCTGATGATTTTCCATTTAAACGGAACTTTAATGTAATTAATGGTTTTTATTATTATTTATGCTAATTGAACACTTACTCATTATCCAAACAACCAGCAGATCGCCAAAATTTTTGCAGAAAGATTTCCGTAGCTGATGCATTTGGCAGTTTTTTCAACGTTGCTGTTTTTGAAGCCGAAGACTACGTCATAATGTTTCTCAGCTTTCACCATGTAAACAAAACATCGCCAATCAAAGAATTTTCAAAAGACTTTTTTTACTGTTAAATAATCCAGCAACTAAATTAGGCAAATCCATAAACAGCACAAAAACGTCCATTAATTTTCCTTTTTGCACAATTTCAAACAATCACCAAATTTTATTACTTATTTTGGTAACATTTCGGATGAAACTGTTTAGCGCCATTTTATGGTGACCAAAAATATCTCAGCATCTGGCGACGATATCTCTGTAACGAAAATTAATATCATATCGTTTTACAAAGTAAGGAAAGAATGGGGGAACATCATCGAAGGTACCTCGAAACGACTTTCGCAAATTCGGTAAAATCGCACCAAGAGCCACAATGATTGAAATTTCCCGAAATAACTAAAGCAAGTATAAGGGGATTACGAGCGCAGCTACTTTTTTTTAATCACTTCGTACTTCATTAGCCGTACAGAGAAGGTTTTAGACTCCATGTTAAAAAAAAAGTATCAACAGATTAATCTTTTTAAACATGAGGAGATTAATTTCATGTTTTTTAAATTTGTATATGCTTAAATATAGTGCTTTCGTTTCTAAATCAATACTACTTTGTTCTTTATACTTATTGCTATTTTAGTTTTATGGGTAAGGAAGAAACTCGATTTTTAATCACGTCAAAAAGATGTGTTTTAAATTCTTTTACTTAAAACAGAAAACAAAAGCAAGTAACGATTTTTTCTAATAATTATTACTGACCCAGGCAACGCCGGGTATTTTTGCTGGTTTATAATATTTTTCTTCAGAAAATTAATAAAAAACATTAAATATGCTTTGATAAAAAATTTAATTGGTTTTGTTTGTTTTCTTGTTTAAAGCAAATGCAATATTTAAGTTTTCTTTAAGACTTAAGCATTTTGAAAATGTTTGTTTTTAAAATTTTTAAGAACACTTTTTAAAGCACAAATTTTTAACAAAAAAGAAAGTCCTTTATGTTTTTCAACTACTTGCTGCCAAAGTTACATAGCTCAAAAATCTAAATGAATCTAGAATGAAAGACAAAAGCTTTCAATTTTCAATAAATTTCCTTCATTCAAAGACATAATTTGTTTTAAATATTTAAGTAATTGGACTTATAAAAATAGTTTACATGCAGCAGTATGTTGAAACAGAGGTTTAAAATCATTGCTATTACTGCTATAATACATTTTTTTCCTATTTAATAATTAATCTAACTAATAATAAAATTGATAAGAAAAATATTTATTCAGTTTAGCAATGCGGTACACTCAGAAACAATTGGTGATCCATCTGTTAAATTCACTATTATTAAATTATTTTGTAAAACAATTTTAAGTACCTAAATTAACAAGTTGGAATCTAGACTGAATATTTTTTGACTTTTTTTTCTATATGATGCTATACTAATACAAAATAAAATATGCCACACATCGTGCAATTCTTTTATTATATTTTACTCTATCTATTTTTTGTAAAACAAGTAAAAAACAGCTCATCCTAAATACGTTTTTTAGCTTCCAGACTTAAATGCAGGGTTTAAGCTGGGTTCAAAAGTTCTTTAGCATAAAAGCTAAAATTAATGGAAAAATGTTAGCAAAATGCTAAAATGTTACACATTCTCATATATTTATATATGCCTCAGTGTGTTTCATCTCCAGTTGAAAATAAAATTCATATTTCATTTGTGACATCCTTGAAGAAATAAGTACAACAGCAATTTTTTTAAACATAAAATAAAAAAAAGAAAACATGATTGGTGTTTAGAACGTTGCAGTCCCCTCCTCCTAATAAATCAGTTTTTGGGGGGACATAATGCTGGATAAGACTAATAGTTATTGAACTTAATTGTAGTTTAAACATCTTAGCTAAGATTTAAAACAGATTAAGTTGATTATCGCCATTCACGCTTCCTCTCTAGGATCATACATTTCTTCTTTATTTAAAAAACTAATTTATTTTTTATTTGAGCAAAGAAGCGAAAATGCATTGCTTTATTTTCGCAATTCAGATAGTGTTTTCGCATTATGCGAAAAATGCGACCGTAGCGGAAACCCTGCTTAAATGAAATATGAGGCAGTGAGAAGCTGAGGGATGTAAGGGGCAAAATTAAAAATTTGGAGATAATCAGTACAATAGGTAGATAAACCCTTCTTCTGTCTTGGGGCAATAAATAGTACTAGCAGCCCTGGTAAGTGCTGCTATATACAGTGAAACCTCTCTCAGCGGCCACCCCTCTTAATGGCCACTTTTTTGTGGCACAGATTCTTTAGCTCGTAGACTTAATGTTAAAAACACCCCTTGCAACCGCCACCCAAGTAAATTAAAAAGTTATGGCAAAAAAGGTCACGTTACGGACTCTACATAATGTCAAAAATACCGTGGAATGCCCCTTTTATAAGTTGGTCAGTGTGTATGTGTAATCTGCAAACAACACTGTCCGAGATCATTTTATGAGTCTCGAACTACGTATTCTGAGCAATATGAATGCAGAAAATCGGCGAGAGAATTAAGAGTACGATTTCGAATTCTTTAGAGCATGAAACTGCAGTGGAGTGCTTTGATAATTACACTGCCGATTGAAAGAAATATTTTCCTGTTAATGAGTCAGTGGAAATATGCGTTTTTCAATCAAATCTATTATTTTGGGATTAGTTTAAATTAACTAATCAGTTCGCTGTGTGTATTATTAACGTCTTTTGAGCAAATACATTTTTATGCCTTTTAGGCACTAATTCGGCCTCTCACAATCAGTTAGTAAACTGATTGTCAGAGCTATTGCCATTACTAATACACAAAATGTATTAGCAAATATGTTTTGTGTATTAGTAATTTACAATTACTAATACACAAAACATATTTGCTAATACATTTAGCATAATACATTGGTGTGTATTAGTAATTTACAATTACTAATACACACCAATTGGTTTAAACCAATTGGTTTTTTAAAAAAACTATACGGTTTTTTAAAAAAATGGTTTTTAAAAAAAATTCATTTTACAGGTTTACATTGATTTCCCCACACATATTGAATTAGAAACAAATTAGGATTGGAAAAAGCTTCAAAGCTAGTCTTTTTGTTCAAGGCTTTCAACTAAATGAATTTTTTTGAAGACTGTTGGAGAAAACAACCGTTCTTTTGGTTTAAAGCAAAATATTTTTAATCTGATACAAACAAAAACTAAAATTACATTTATAAATAAATATACAGGGTGTCCGAAAAGTCCTTGACACATTTAATCTAAAATACCATTGTTATGTGTCGAGGATTTTTCGGACACCCTGTATATGTAATGTATTCAACTTATTTCAGAAATATGTGTATAAATCTTTTTACAATTACATAAAATCAACTTTACACCCCAATAACATATGCATAAATACATAGCAATTTTTACGTTATAAATTAATATTATTTTTATGTTATTTAGTACTTTGAACAAAAAGCAAGTTTTGAAGCTTTTCCAGAGCCTAATCAATTTTTGAGCTATGAATGATATCTAAATGACGAAAATATATGCACTGCTCTTTTCTGAAGCTGGTTTTAGTAATGTTGAAGACTTTTAAAGACAGTTGCATTGCATTTTTCAAATTCTTTTTTCTGGCTTTTCCACCACTCAGTCAGTTGCAGAAGATATAACGTTTTTGGCAAAAAATTTCTTGAAATAGAATTTGCTACACATTTATTTGTTCTAAAGAGTTTGCATTTAATATTTTTTAAACTTCAATGCTGGATGCAACATGTATGCCAGTAAATAAGCTGTAATTTAAGCCATGTTACATCAATTTTGTATTTTTGATTTGGTTCTTTGTTTTAGCGATAGTCAATATATTTTCCAAGTCTTTCCAAAATAAGAACGAAGTCGAATATAGAGCAGCACTTTTTTTTAAAACTTTGTCAGTACAACAGCAATCGATTTTTTAACTGTTCAATCATGTACTGTTGTACATTTTGCTTTACTTCAATATTTGCGACATTGTGTATATAAAAATCAGCGTTATGTAAGATCAGAAAGAAAAATATGAAAATTGTTCTCTTGAAAAGATTATGCTTGAAAAGAAATTAGGTATAATGTGACTATTGAATAACTGCAGGGTGGTGACAGATCAGGGAGATCAGGGAAAAGTCAGGGAACTTTATTAATCAGGGAATTTCAAAAAAATAACAAAAAATCAGGGGAAAATTGATTTTATGAAGAAATTTTTTTTTTTTTTGCTTTGCAAAATTAAGTATTTTGATTTCTACGCATTTTCCACAATTATCTGTTCAAAAAAAAGTTAAGATTAATGAGGCGCGATTATACACTGCCGTATATTTGTGCATATTTTTCCCCAACGTCAAAGTATTGCATCTTACTTATTAACCACAGGATGAACTTCCTAAGATTGCTTCTGTGTCTGTAAAGTTGTTTATTTTACCTAGGTTGAAGTTTGCTTTCACGCTTTCAATACTACTTAAAATAACAACCCTACAGGCAAAGAGGAAACTGTCATTAATGCCTTAGCTCCTTTGCCTTTATTCCATTGTCTCGAAGTAATAAGCTTATTGTAATCAAGATTTCAAGAAGAAATCTTTGTTTTTTGAATTAATACTGATAAAAGCTTAAAAGTTATTACTTCTTCGCGTTTTTATGTAATTGCTAAAATTGAACTTTGAATCAAAAAAACTTTGTTTTTTGCCGTTATACTATTTGCTGTCACCACAGATTAGAAAGGTTTTCTTTTTTTCAGGCTTAAATGATTCTTTTATTTTAAAACCAAGTTGTATTCTTTTATATATTTTAAAATTAACCAGTTGCTTTTTTTTTCCCCTTGCATTTTAAAGCTGTTCGTTACAAAATCAACCTATGATTTTTTTCGATACAGACTGAAATCATTTGAAATAGAGTTAACTTGTGCACTTAAGTAAATATCTTTATTTTTTTTAATTGTTAAAATGCTGTATTCATTCATTAAAATCTATGTTCTTGATTAGAGAAAAGCTCCCTATGAATGGATGTCAAAAGGTTTCATCTGTTTTGCATAAATATGTATATTAGTTATATAAGAATAACTACATTTACTTCTATTATTTCACTATTACTTGTTTTTCTTGTGACAATTATTATACTGTTTGAAAATTTAGTTCAAAATAATTTCAATTACTTTTTAGTTCTATCATAAATACACATGTGTTTTTAAGTGATTTTAATAGTTTCTTAAAATTCTTATGCTAAGTGGTTACTGGAAATAAAGTTTTTTTTTTTTTAATTTTATATAACTTTCCATATAGAAAAATTTAATATGCTGTTTTGTAGGGTTTTTTTTTTTCCAAAAAAATTGACTTGATATGTTTTTTTAAACATTTTATTAAAAAAACAGCATCTTTTTAAAATTATATTTTTAGTTCAACAACTTTACACAACTTAAAACGTTTAAAATACTGCATTTTATACAAACATACAATGGATTTCAAGTATAGCAAGGAAAGGAAACCATTATCATTGGTAACGTAAATCAGGGAAATTTGATGAACCTAATCAGGGAAAAGTCAGGGAACTTTTTTTCAGTTTCTGTCACCACCCTGAACTGTTAATTACATGGAACCTTAATTACCTTCCGAAAATTAATTGTTTTTCTCACAAATAATATTTAAACCAAAAAAACCCGGTTTAAACCAAAAAAGCTTGTTTTAAACCAAAAAAAAAAAAAAAAAACGTTTTTTTTTTAAATCAACCCTGGGCTGTAGTTGCAAAACGCAACTATAGAAAAACTTTACAGGATATTAAAAATCTGATGAAAAACTTTGTGAGATATTTGCTTTTGTTTCTTGCTTGAAAATTTTACAGTATAATGAAATACATACTTCAAGGATAACTAATAATAGGTTAGACTGGTTATAGTCAAAACATTTTGATTTTTGTTACATTTGTTAGTTTATATTTTTTGTTACTGATGTTGCGGATCAAAACAAAATTTCATCGGATGCAAGAGCTATTTTCCTATAAAATAACGATTTCAAACCTTTGTTGACATAATGCATTTGCAACAATAAAATCTTGAATTTCTACTTGAAATTTATCAATTATACCCAATGTGGGTATACACAAATGAATAAAGTTGATACACAAATGAATAAACTGTTACGATGACGTAATAAGAAGCGAAATGAAGTTTTTAAAGTTTGTTTCAAAAGAAGATTCTCACAAAATATTTTATTCGAGTGAGATGCTAAAAATAAATTTGATTTAGTTAATGTAAATAAAGTATGGTTATCTTCTCCGAAATATGCTCTTTTAAATATTTCCAGAGTAATTACATTCCTTTATTTATTTTTTTTGAGCAATCACGAATTGCTGATTACCCTCACTTGACCAAAGTTAATGTTCTGATTTTTCAGATTACCATGGCCTACCACTATTTTTTAATATTTACCTATTTAGAGAGCAAAAATTTCGTCATCATAGTTATAAATCATCTGTGGCTTAGCTCAAGCAGATTCAGCTCTTTTTAAAAAAGGTTTTTTTTTGAATAAAATTAAGTTTTTTCAGAAAAAAAAACAAAAAAAAAAAAAACACTTATCTAGATGAACTAAAGCAGCAAAACTTTCATCTAAATACTAAATTTCCAGACTTTGATTTCTTATCATATAAGATTGATAAGAAATAAAAATACATAACGTTATACACTGCAAATCATTTTTATAATAAGTGTACTTATTGGTGGATGGGCTCTTGATTCTTTATTTGTGTTACTGCATGCTAATCACCATTTCTTTTTTGTGGATATTTCTCATATTAACAGGGGAGTGCACAGAAATTTTGGGGCCTGTCACAAATAACTTTTATCTGTCCCCTCCATTTATCATTCACCCCTACATCCCTACGTATATTTTGCCCCTTTTGGGCCCCTTCAGGCTCGGGCCAATAGGCAACCCCCCCCCCCCCCTGTGCACGCCCCTTCAAGTTACCAATTCTAGGAAATCCTCAGTATATATAATTGGTGGGTCTAAATTTTTTGACCATTTCCATTCTCTTTCATTTGTAGAAACAAGAAACCCAACAAGTAGGTACTTATTGCAATTCATGATTACAAAAAAAAAAATAATAATTTGAGTTCAAGACCTCGAAATTCAAATGCGAATCCTGGATGCTCTTTTTTTTTTTTGGTGGGAAGTGTGTCATTTCTAAGCATTTTTGGAAAAAGTAAATACCTATTAAAATTTGTGAGTCTAAGTATTACTCGGTTTTAACTGGATCTAAGCACAATGTATCAACTTGACCAAAACAACACCATTACGTTATCTCAGAAACAGGGGAAAAACATCAGCGAATATCAGAAACTGTGAGGAAAAATCATGTCTTCTTTTCAAGGAATACAGTTCTTGGTTTTTTATAAAAAAAATTACTTAAAAACCCTATGCAATAGTTGAAAGCAAGCTATAAAAATTTACTTTTGTGCACAAGAAAACATTTTTTAAAAGGAAAACTTGCAAACAAAAAAAAAAGAGACAGCTGTCGAATAGTTATAACTCGGCAGCAGGAAAAATTCAGCATTGTAAAAAGAATGATGCGTAGGAGCATTGCGTCAAAATGAAGTACTTTTCCCCGACTCTTACTTATGAAACAATTTTGTTTTTAAATATATGATGACTAAAAAGAAAGTCAAGGCATTGGAGGAAAAAAAAAAAAAAACATGTGATAGCTTTCATTTAGCTAGCAAGATTCTGAACACTGTTACAAGACAACACTCACTGTACAACTGAATTGGATTGAAATATGCCAAACAGAAGAACAGTTCTCGCAGCAATTTTCGAAGGTCAGCCAAATTCCCCCCGTCTTTGTTTACATTTAACGTCTTTGTTTACATTTAACGTGAAACTTGAGTCATAGTAATGCCTTTCCTCTTGGGGACACACACGACCTTGAACAAAGAAGCGGGAATTTTCTAATCTCAGAAAAAGTGCTGAATTACGGTAGAGTGCGAAATATGCTGGATGAAGCATCCTGAAGGAAAGAAACAAATATATTTTGAAACTTTGAACCTTGTACATATAAAGCCTGGGGTCCCTTTAGAAGAAGGGGGTCCGATTGGAAGCAATCAACCTGTGCCTAAAATCCATGACTAACTGTTAATTTTCCATGAGTTTTGAGCATTTCCCACTCAAAATTATGACTTTCCATGGCAAATCTTCAAAAAACAAATTTTGGTTTTGAGGATGTGACACTTCGCGGCTCCAAGGTTCCAGCTATGGCCTCATGCGCATATGCGGTGATCCGCCACCACTGCCCTTGGGACTTTGAGTAATCGAGAGTTGACTGTATTACAATAGAATGGGTTTGACCCCCTTCCCCATCCAAAGTAAGGGTATGTCGACATTATTAGAACCCACCCCCTCCGGGACCCTTATGTAAATAATGCATGGCCCCTAAAGCGTGAATTGAAAAAACGAAGACAAATATTGTTGTAAATGTATATTTACAACAATATTGGTACAATGTAAGAATTGTCTAGGGGGGGGGGGATTTAAGGAAGGATGGTGTGTAGAAATAGGATTTTTAGGGAGGACTCTCATGAACTTTTGACCCAAGATCCTGTTGTGCAGTGATAAAGGCACTGGGCTCTGCATTTTTGGAATCTGCTGTAAAGCCCCTAGATGGGTAGAGGCTTGTATGGTTGCACAGTTCGCACATGCCTAGAATCTCAGCATGGGTAAATCAATAGCTGATAGCTCACAGGACTCAAGGATAAAACTTCCAGCAGATCAACAAATTATAATTTTCAATGTTTTGGTTGTTAAATTTTAAGTACTATTATTTTACCGTTAACATTTGAAGAGCAGACACTTGAACTTTATTTGACCCTGTGCATAAAGCATGATCCATGAACCACATCATAAAACCATGATGTACAACCAGACGTAGGGGGGGGGGAGGTTCAACTCTGCAAGACTTTTGGATTTTTAAGGCATAATGATTTCCTAGCGTGGTAATACATGGAATAACTCAATAGTTTTTGGCTGTCCTAGAAGATATCTCTTAACTATTTTCAGGACATAGGAAGATATCTCTTGACATTTTTCTCATTAAAAATCATAACATAAAAAGAATGAAAAATGTGTACTCACTTATTATATTCTCCATTATAGATGCATTCAATTTTATGCATAAAATATAAAACATGCATCAGATTGTTACCATCAATTACAACAAAGGTATCATGAAGACGATAACTTTCTGACAACTGAGGATTTTGATAGAAAAAGGTGCTCAATCCTTTGATTCCCATTATTTTTATATTTGTTTGAAATTGCTAACAGTTTACTTTACATCTGCATCTGATCAGTACACATGCTAACAATCACTCATAAACTACCCAAGAAAACCAAATATGGTATGAGCAATGAAACAAACCTGAAACGAAAAATATATTTATACTTCCATGATAACAAAAACGGAAAACAAATTCGTACGAAACATCGAAAAAATTATAAAACCGTTTCAGCAGCGCATTTTACATGAATTTCGTCTGCTTTTTGCCAAGCGTGTATTTGCTATTGCTATTCAAGAGTCACAACTGACTTCAACTGTATTTATGTCGAGGACTGCATACTAAGTGCCTTGCCTCCATTATTTTTATATACCGATAGATGGCAGCACCATCACCGGATCGAACAGATAGTGAGAATTTTGAACTAGTCCAGGAGCTAATAGCTACCTAGTACTAGCACCCCCAGAGGTATCGTTTCACTTGGAGGACATTGAGACCACGAGCATATTTAACGTCGCCCAGTCCCCATTAATGACGACGGTGGATCTTCGACCAGCGAGGATCAAACCCGAGGCCCTCCGGTCCCGAGTCCAATGCCTTACCGATCAGGTTACCACGGCCTAAGCGTGTATTTAATTAACACTTCGCTCTGCTGTGTCTTCGGCTGTTGCCAGATTTGGCTGTTTGTACACTTTTTGGCTTTTTTTTTTATAAATCGTTAGAACATCAATGTTTTACTAAAAATAATGTTCTAACCTCAACTAAAGGTAGAAATGAATATGAATTGAAGAAGTTTCATATTCATTTGTGGAAAAATTCTACTTTCTTGTTTGTTTTCTAGTTTTGATGCAGAAATATTAAAAAAAGAGAGAGAAGTCACGTGATACCAGAATAGATCTTTGCACATAGCAACCTTTGAATTGTTTGTTGATAAAATACGGGGAAACGGGAAAAAGGGGAGTTCTTGTGTTGCTGCTTCGTTTGCATTTTAGGTATAACTTTGATATACACCCCCAAAAATTACGCGCCAAATCTGGCATTCCCTACGGACTTTTTTAGGGTTGCTGTCATAGACTAATAATAAGAGTAGACCGAGCTTTTTCATTCTTGCTGATGAAGAAAATTGGTTCATAGATGTATCACGTGACTAGTGGAAGGGCTTGGCGAAGACTTTGGCAGCATGGTTGCCAGATGGCAGCATTATCTATAGTTTGACACTCGACATGTATTTAAGACAATGTGTTTTCATTAAAAAAAAATTTCGAAGTGCAGAATATTGAACTGTTTTTTTTTTTTAGTTATGCATTATTTTGACACAAGTAATAGTTTTTTGGTCACAGTTTTCAGTAACTTTTATTTCATTCGGAACTACTACGTCAGCGTTGGCGTAAACGTAATGGCGTAAACGTTTTGCGTCAAGGCAAAAAATGTACTAATCGGTATCTTAAATTGAAATTGTAGGTAAAAATCTTACCGTTTGCCGATTCTTTTTTGGCGCTTGCATCTTTAATTGCTAAAAGAGTTATTGAAATTGACTAAAGAAAGTGCACAGTACTATCTAAACGAAAAACTCACTATATTAACAAAATATTTACATCTTAGAATAACAAATTTACAAATCGGACTCCATAAAAGATCATTCTTCCGTGTTCCATCAATTCTATTTATTTTATTTCTCGCGAGCGTTGATCGTCTGCTACGCTCAACGCCCGCTGTTGCTAGGATATCCACCAGTCACATGGTTTGGTTTATGAGCAGCAAAAGGGTTGCCATAGCTCGGTCTACTCTTATTATTAGTCTATGGTTGCTGTTCCTTATTTTGGTGTTGCCAATTTAGGTTTTTTCCATAGACTAATAATAAGAGTAGACCGAGCTATGGCAACCCTTTTGCTGCTCATAAACCAAACCATGTGACTGGTGGATATCCTAGCAACAGCGGGCGTTAATCGTAGCAGACGATCAACGCCAGCGCGAAATAAAATAAATAGAATTGATGGAACACGGAAGAATGATCTTTTATGGAGTCCGATTTGTAAATTTGTTATTCTAAGTTGTAAATATTTTGTTAATATAGTGAGTTTTTCGTTTAGATAGCATTGTGCATTTTCTTTAGTCAATTTCAATAACTCTCTAAGCAATAAAAGATGCAAGCGACCAAGAAGAATCAGCAAACGGTAAGATTTTTACCTACAGTTTCAATTTAAGATACCGATTAGTACATTTTTGCGTTAACGCAAAACGTTTACGCCATTTCGTTCACGCCAACGCTGACAGCTCCAAATGAAATAAAAGTTACCGAAAACTGATCAAAAACTATTACTAATGTCAAAATAATGCATAACTAAAAGAAAAACAGTTCAATCTCTGCACCTGGAATCTTTTTTAATGAAAACAAATTGTCTGAAAATCATGTCGAGTGCCAAACTATAGATAATGCTGCCATCTAGCAACCATGCTGCCAAAGTCTTCGCCAAGCCCTTCCACTAGTCACATGAAACATCTATGAACCAATTTTCTTTATCAGCAAGAATGAGAAAGCTCGGTCTACTCTTATTATTAGTCTATGGTTTTTTTCAGCTTTTAGGTTTTTGCTGTTGCCAAATTAGTATTTTCATGTATTTTGTACCATTTTTTGAGTTTTTTTTAAAAAGTTTTGTAGCAACAATTTTTGTGGCAACAAAGTTTTGTGTCAACAAAACAAAAAAAGTCGCCAAATTTCCGATTTGGGGGGGGTATATCAAAGTAGTTCCGCATTTTATTCAGAAAGAATATGTATTCCAAAAGAGAATAAACAAATATTTGTTCGCAAATAATTCTGCACTCCGAAAACGGCATACTGCTACCCATTTGTGTCGTCTGCAAAAATTTCAAACAAGTTTGTTTGTCGGAGATATGTCCAGCAATTCACTTCCACTACATTATTCTGGGAAATATCAAGGGTAACTCTTTACTGTTTAAAATTTTTAAATGTGGATAATATGAAGGATATAACCTAATTCTAAAAAACATGTCCATCGATGGCTCGTATCCTAACAGGTGTGCAGCTCGTGCACCGCACTCGGGTAGCCAAGAGCAAGGGGCGCACATAGCTCTATGAATTAAGCAAAATTCTTCAAGAATTCTTAACGATATAACTTTTAGAAGTCGGATAAATATGCTATTTTTTAAACTTTTTTTTTCAAAAATCAAAGTAATTCCCGATTTTCTGATAGCATAGCATTGCTTGAGAAAAATAGAAAGTGAGTGCACAAATGGGCTTGAATATTCCCCACTCTCTTCTCCTGGCAACCTAACGCAACTAAAGATTAATTAAAATTGTTGATCATGCGTCAACTTCGAAATTTTTTGGGGGGAGACAGCCCTCTCCCCTCTTGTTCTTCCTCTGATGTCACCGAAGACAGATTAAAATGCATTTTTACGATTAGTCATCATTTTACAGATAATTTAAATGCCGAAATTTAAGATACCAAAAGAGTACCTTGCTAGATTAAACTTCTCATAAATTCATCCTTCTTCTGATTTTTTTCCCCCCTTAAACTCGATACAGAAATTTGAAGGAAGATGGATAAGAACGTCAAATACTAGTCAAAACATTGCTAAATGCTCTAGACAGGCGGCACATTTGCTCTTTGCATGCGGGCGGCCAAGACCCTAGGATCAGCCCTGGGGGGGGGGGGGGGACTACTGCCTCTCACTTCCAAAAGTAGAGGGACCTTTGGTTTAAGTGTCCTCTCACTTTACAGGGTCAAAAGTTAACAATCGATCCAAAAATGATTTTTTCCCAGTGGATTGATTTTTTTTCATTAAAATAAGAACTAAAAGTTCCAACTAAATAGATTTTCCTCCTGTCTCCTGTCATTTTGAAGTTTTTTTTTTTTGGTGGTGGTGGGGGGGGGGGGGGGCAGGAACACAAAAAGGGTATGTACTCCATGCATTTTAATGTCTTTTTACTTGTATTTTCTGTTATTGTGCGTGAAGGTTTTTGAAATTCTATGCTCTAGAAACCTGAAAATACGTAATAAAATGTACTTTAATTGACTACTGTATTTTGGTGTTTGTACTAACACATCCTACAATATAATTTATTTTATTTTTAGAAGCTTTGCATACCTAACAATAAAGGATAGGTTACCAGTTATTCTTGTAAAAGTTGTGGATTCTTTATGCAGGGATAAAGCTGCTATTGGTAATTTACATGGAGAGGTATGGTACATTTTCATCATACAAAAAAAAAGAAAATATTTTTTTTTGCAAAATACATTTAAAGAACAAAAATCCTATTTTTGAATAGTATTCAGTTTTTTCATTTGATTTCTTTTAAAATTATTTTTAAGCTGCTATCAGAGGAACAGAATATTTTATCAATATAAAAATTTAAAAATTAGTTGAATTTTCAGCCCTTGAAAAGTATACTTGAATTGTATTGTACCAAATTGAGACCCTGTAAAGTACTTCAAAATTGAATACAGTCGACTCCCACTACAACGCAATCCGACTTACCCGAAATGGCTATAACGTGAGTTTTTCAGGAGCAGCAGATTTTACAGCTAAAGCGAATTTCTCCCTCTCAACACTAAAATATTTGGAAAGCAAATCGTAATAGCTTTGTTTATTGACTACTAAACATTGACTTCATTGATGTACTTTCATCCTTCCAGCATCACTAACTGCTCAAGTTCCCACCCACTGCAATATAAACATAGCTTTATTAGTGTGTATATATCACTATCCAGGGGTCGATCCAGGTTTTATTTTTTGGGTCCCCATTTTGTGAAAAGGCAAAATATTTTTGTGAAATTTCGTTATTTTTGTGAAAAAGCAAAACATTTTTGTGAATTTTCTTTATTTTTGTAAAAAAGACCTTCTCGTGATTTTTTTCTTGGAAAAGATTATACTAAAGCATTTTTAGCTGTTGTATCGTTATAGAAAAGCCCTAGACAGGTTTTAGGGGTGATTGCAAGTTCTTGAAGAATACATGAAAGCTGTCAAGAGAAAATGCGCTGGGGGAGGGGGGAAGTAAGACCCTTAACATTTTATTCATAATTTGACACATACATTACATTTATTGCTTTTTACAAATATACATATGCAAGGCACTTTCTTAAGGTGAAAGTCTCGCAACAGATTCCCTGTTTGCCCCTCTCAAATACTTTAAGAGCGATGAAAATTGCACATGATGCTGAACGTAATGATAACTCCTAATAAATACAATATGAACAGACTCAAAGATATCATATTTCTTAACACAGAAGTGAAATACTCATTAAAGATTCCATGTATGTGTTTGAAAAACTTAAAAGTAATTAAAACCCAAAATAATACTGCACCAGCATTCAGCGTTTAATTTTTTGACTTTTGACGTTCTTACAGAGTAGGTATTTCGTTTAAAACTTTGCAATTTAATGATGTTAATAAATATATAAGAAATTTTATTTGTTTGCCTCTTAACAAGGTACAGTAAACATCAAAAATGCGAAAAATTCGATTACCATGGCCGATGTAAGGAAATCAAGATCTTCAAAACAAATAAAAATATAAAAACAGCATGTAAAATAATTTTATTTTAAGTAAAGTTATTTTAGAATTGGACTTTGAAACTCAACACAAATTAATACTAAATATATATTGCGTAATCAAAGTAAAATTAAGGATTTTCCTGAAAACAAGCTACCAATTACAAGCGTCCCTCCTCTGACGCTCTCAAGCAAAAACACCTCACACAGCAAGCAAAAAGATAAGATGGGTCAAGGTGGAAGAGACTCCCGCGTAGATGCATACACATTTAAAAATATTGTGAAAAGGCTGCCTTTTTATAAATTTTTGTGAAGGGGCTGCTTTTACGACGCGGAATTTTGTGAATGGGGCCGCTTTTGCGATGGGGAATTTTGTGAATGGGGCCGCTTCTGCGACGCGGAATTTTGTGAATGGGGCCGCTTTTGCCATGCGGAATTTTGTGAAGGGGCCGCAAAGCGGCCCCAATTTGGCGCTGGATCGACCCCTGCTATCACCACGCCTCATTTTTCTTTTATTTATTCTAAATATGAAAGGTGATGAACAACATTCAGTCGGCGTACGGTCTTGATCGGTGAATCCTACTGTAAAAATATTGAGGTTCATTGCGTTAGTGTTAAGGGGGGAAAAAATCACAGATAATCTGCGGCTGCGTATAATCTGCACCTCATAAACTTTGCCTTTTTTTAGCAGATAATCCACGGATTATACGCAGGAAAATACGGTAAATTAGATTTACAGTTGCTTTAAAACTCTATTTAGCGAGTGAAGCAATTTTTACTGCAATTTAAAATATTTCGCCAAATAAACAAAAAAAGACATCAAATAACATATTTCAAATGTAAAAATAGTTCCGCAACTGTATTGTTTATTGCCAAACTCGCTCGGCAATCGCGCTATCATAATCTATCCATCTAAAAAAAAAAAAAATTCCAGTGGAACATTCAAAAATCGTCAGAAAAAAGAAGAAAATGTCATACATTTCACTCGGATAAAAACAAATCAAAAGTTTCTTTTCTTTTAAAACAAATCGCCAAAACAATGAAATACATTTACGGTTCCTTTAAAACAATAATCCTAGACTGAACTGCTCAGCGCCTAACGTGCCAAGCGACCATGCTACCGGAACCCAGCCCTTTTGCGAGTGAAGCAGATATTTTTTCTTTGGCAATAATAAATGTTTCGCCAAACAAAATCACATTAGCAGTAGCTTTCAAATCTTCATATATTTAGCGCTGGGTTGCCCGGTCTACCTTGAGAATAAAAATTGTGTCAAGTGACACATATTCAACAACCAGGCTTAAATAAAAGAAAAAAAAACACCATGCAAAATTACCCTTCCAAACAATGATGACACAGATATTAAAATACTTTTAAGAAATTAAAATGTGAAAGATGGATTTTAAAAGCGTAACCATGGAAACATGAAATAAAATAAGTTTAAGAAATTAAATGCAAAATAAGGAAAGAAACAATATATTCAAAAAGTGTAACCATGGAAAAGCGAAAATAAAATGGTTGACAACCTGAATCAAAATCAAATTTTCGGAATTTGATTTAAATATGCTTGTAACTTTTTTTCCTTTGAAAGTAGAAGCAATCGGGTAAAGAAATATTTTGTAACAGGTATTACAAAATATTCTAGCGTAATTTGAGTCATAATTTTCTTAATCGTGGTTGGAATAATATCATCTAATAAGGAAAGCCATAGTTTCATGAACAAAATTTAAGCTATGGTTTGAAATTTTTTTGAGAGTAACTTTACTGATTTCTGGATCAATATCCTGATAATTGATCTGTTGACCCATGAATAGAAAACCTGGACAGTGAGCTTTAACAGCTTCCTTGAAGAAAAAGCAGGCTTGAACGTAGACTCGAGAACAAAAAAAAAAAAAAGACATTATGTTCCCAAAGAGTTCTTCTCTTTTTTAGATAATGGAAACTGACCCTAAAGTAGTTTAATCTTGAGTACATAAAGAGCCTTTGACATCCACCTAGCATGACTTTATAGTTCCTTCCTGGCTTACCAAATAACATTCCATTCTTTAGAATCCCGGTAAGAGTTTTATAACTAATTCTAACAAATCTTGATGATCATCACGCTGCTATTTCTGAATAGAAAGATGTTGTTTAAGAAATCAGAGCATGGTTGAGAATGTATCATCAAGTACTTCCATCATTCCCAGATGTATATCTTTTTTGTCAAATTTTGTCCTGGTTCTCTGTCACTGTCATCAAAACCATCGTTGCTTGAGTTGTTTGAAGCTAAAAACTAAATCATAAGCAGTTGAGGAGCTGTTCTTCTAGTAGGAGTTTGTGATTTTTTTTTTTTTTTGCCAGAAAACAAATTCTTGAAGCAATAACGCTGCACTTCTTGCTTTTTTGTCATTGTAAAAAAGAACAGGAAAAAAAAACACACTTAAAACTTGCCTATTTGATGGTATTTTTCCCTTCAACAATTTGATTGGAAATGTAATCTAGAAGATTATTATAAAAATCTCTTCTTAAATAGCGTGAACAGCTACCGGTGGACGTTAGTGCTATGTTACAAGTCTAGTTTTATCGTCAGAATGGTCAGGCAGAAGTTACCAGCAGCACAGACCGCTCTTAAGTGAAAATTAGTGATAAAAGACGATGCTGTGCTTGGTTAGAAAATAAGTAAACAATGCACACTTTGTAAAAATAGAGTTACCGCACAAAGTGAAAATTAATGTTAAAAGATAAAGTTATACTTAGTTAGAAACTAAATAAGCGATACACATTTCACAAAAATAGTTACAAATTAAATTTATCTAATCACACAAAAAAATATATGGCTTTATTTTGTAATATCAATAATACATTATCTTTCATAATCCTTTCATAGGTGTTTTCTCACATCCACTCAACAAAACTTTGCCGCCATAATATAGAAAACACTGTATGCTTACAAAGTTAATAAACCTCAAACTAAATTATATTTCTAATTAAAATTTTATGCACTCATAAATTTATGTGTTCTTTCAAACATAACTTGGCTAAAAACTAACAGAGAAGCTTTTGGGAGATTGTTGTAGAAATGATTGCCAAAACGTCATGAATCGCGAGCGTCGTCTTGACGAAAAAGCTTCGGCGCCTAAAAAGGAACCAGATGAAGAGCGGGAAAGCTATACAAAGTCGCAGGAAAAAGAAGTTTGAATAAAATAGCACTTGTGACAGGAAATAAGGCCATCAAAAATCTGGATCTGCTAGAAATTTGTTTTCAAACTTAAAAAAAAAGATGAAAAAGTCTTTTCGGTGAAAATTCTATAATTTCATGCTATTTGAGGCACCTTTTAAATATTTCTGACAGAGCTAAGATTTTGCACACATCATTTTTTTGTCCATTGAAACAAAATAGGGGGGTGGGAGCTAACTCTTTACAAAATTGAAAAATAAGGGCCACCCTAGTGCACAATCTTAAGACATTTTCTTATTCTCTGACCAATGTTTAATATTTAATTAGCAGGGGTCTGTCCAGGATTTTTCACAGGGTCCGTTTTTTGTGAAAAATCAAATAATTTTGTGAAAAAAGAATTAATTTTGTGAAAAATCAAAAAATTTCGCAAAAAAAAAAATTTTACATATCACAGGTACCTAGTAGCACACTTTCTTTCAGCAGTGAAAATTGATAGATCCAAAAATGGTCTGCATGAAAAACTAACATTAGAAAGAGTGTAAAATCTAAAGCAGCACCAAAAAATACTTAAAAATGGTAAACTTATAAGTACATGATACTGGGGGATTATATCCAAGCAAATATTGTACACATTGTCGTTCACTAAAAGCAATTTTTGTTTAAAAATGCTTTTAAAAAGTTTTTATTTTTTGGTCTGTTATTAAGAAGTAGTGCAGACATTCTCAAGAATCCGTGACATACGTTGCAGCGGAACTCTGTTTCAGCTGCAGTGTGTGTGTGTATATATATATATATATATAGATAGATTACCCATTTTGATAATTTATAATTTGAAAAATTAAGTTTGCTAAATGTTTAATAGAATTTCAGTGTAATCACCATAATTTTTACCCCCTTCTTGTTTCAGTTGGCAAAAGAAGAGGTAAAAGAAATTATTGGTAGACTTTCTTGCCTTCAGAATGAAATGGTTACTAATAAACTTATTAAACCACTTTCATGCATTAGTGAAGATACAGAGTCTTGGAATAACTACTTAAAAAAACAAGAAGAAACATGCGATTATGCTCCTGCATGGTTTGACTCACCATGGCTGTATGTTGAATGCTATTTGTATCGAAGAATGAAGGAAGCTTTTGAATTAAGGTAGTGCTTTTATTTACAAAACTCTTTTGTCTGATGTGAGAAATACTTTTGTGGGTTATTCCCCAGAATTTAGACAAACGGGGTTGCCGAACCATTTTAAATTTTTTCCATATTTTTCATTGAGAAAAATATATACTAAAAGGACTAAGATCTATGTACATAAAACATTGTAACTTTTTTTTGTGTGTGCTATGGAGAGTAAAAACTGCATGTAGACCTGTTCTTACAAAATTCAATGGTTTACTACATGCCCTATATTTCTGAAAAGTAGGGATATGCAAAGAATTCGAAAAGTACTGAAATATGTAGAAGTTTTTCTGGTTAAGTAAGATAAATATGGTTCATCAGAGTAAAAAATAATTCTGAGTGCTTTTTAAAACAAGGTGAAATGTTAAGCAAAATGCAAGTGTCTGAAAATATTTATCTCATGAAGGGGAAAAGATAATACTGTAAGTTTTTTTATACATGATATTTTAATAGACATACATCTTCTCCAAAAAAATCAGACTTTTTTTTTGCTTTGTTTCTGAAGTAAAACCATTTAAAATTTGAAAAGGGTTCACAAACTTACAAGACGCCCCATCAAGAGATCAAAGAGAGTCTATGACTAAAAATTAACTTTTCCAACTTAGTTAAAGGAAGTTTTAAAATGTGTTTTTAGGGTTTGTACTTTTAAAGCTTCAGAGTCGACCACTTCTTCTCCTACCATCCCCAAAGATAGCCTCAATGCCAAGAAGAGCCCCTGACCTCTCTCGCTTCTTCTATCTCCTATCATCACCAAACATACCCTAAAAACATGGGTGCCCATCTAGGGGAAAAATGGTCACGGCACAATCTGTGCTGTTGAAATTTTTAGGGTTTTTTGAAGGCCTTTTTTTCTGGAGGGGGGGGGGGGGGGGGCTCTTGCTCTGGGAGGAATCGTACCCTTGCTGAAAGTGCATTATTAGACTTTTGATTTCGAAACATTTTCAGAGGAGAATGCCCATCCACTTCACTCTAGCTCTCAACACACAACCTAAAAGTGGGTTTTAAAGAGTTCAATATCGAAAAAGTTCCAAAAACTGCCCCATACCCTTCTCCTATCATTAGACAGCCTAAAAGTTGTTTTTAGAGCTTCTATTTTTAAAAAAAAATTCGGGGAAAGGGCCCTAAAACCAATCTTCACCAAATGTTAGCAGTAAAGTTATTAAGATTAAAGGTATAAAAATTTTAGTGTCAATCATTTTATGAAGCAGATCCGTATGTCCTCGACTTCCTCCCTAATAGCATAATGTCTCCAAGAATAGCCTAAAACTGTGTTTTAAAATTCTAATTCTGAAAATTTTATGGGAGGGAGGGGGTCACCCATCTCTTTTTCTCAATTTCCCACATAGCTTGAAAATTCATTTTCAGCAATATCATAGAAAGTGGCCTCAAGCCCTTTTTTCCCAAAGATAGCCTACAGTTTTAAACACAATTTGGGGAGGAATCCCTCTCCCCCTTTCTTCCTCTATTGTTATCAAAACTACCTAAAATTCTGTTTTTCAAACTTCAATAGCAGAAAATTTTGGCGAGAAGTTTCCGACTCCCTTGAGTCACCAAAGATTCTCTTAAATTTACTGCAATTTTGAAGAAAAAAATTTTGCATGGGCACCCCTTATACCTATTTTTCCCAGCATTGCCAAAAGTTGCCTAAAATTGATTTTTCTAGTGTCAATTTTGGACTTTTTCTAAATCCCGTCCACACACCACTCAAGATTGGCTGAAACTAGATTCAATTTTCTTCTCTTCAGTTTTTAAACATCTCCAGGGAGCATCCCCCACTCCACTCCCTCCCTCCTTCCTCTGACATTGCTAAAGACATTCTTCCTTCAAAGCAATGAATTACACATAAAAAACTTTTCCATATTAAAATTATCCTACATTTTACAAATTCACCCTATTTCTTTTTTTATTCCAAAACATTTCATAGAGTTTGAAGGAAGATGGGCAGTAGCAGTTTAAATCTTTAATGGTTTTAATACTGAACTCGCCACACACATATTGTTCTATCTTTTAATTTTTGTGCTATTTTCTGGCTATGGGTTTGTTTAGCAGGGCTGTCATTTCAAAATTTTCCAAGTGAGGGAGGGGGCGGGCAAATGGTACATACTCAATTCACATTAGAGAAAGAAAGCAACGAAATATATATACAAATGTATATCAGCATCAGGGCTGGATTTAAGGGAGAGCAGGCGGGGCTACTGTCTCGGGGACTCCAAAACAAAGTGGCCCCCACAATAGCATTTTTACACAATATCCTAACTTTCACGGGTCAAAAATATCGGATATCTTAATATATAGAAATCTTTTGTGCGGACGTTTGTCACCATAAGGCTTTTAAATGGCTGGACCGATTTGGATCAAATCTTTTGTGAGTAATTAAGTTACGGTAAGCATGGTTTCGAAGCGCGATGGATCGAATTGGAAACGTTTTTGTTAATTAATTAATTAATTTAAACATTGGATGGTTATATCTCCCAAATGATTAATATTTATTTTAACCTATTGTTGAACGAGAATTGAAATAAATATTTAAACCGTTGCCAAAGGAAAATAAGAAAGCCTGTTCTGCTTTTTGTAATGAAATTTCCTACTGTGATATGTCAATTTGAAACAGATAAAACGTAGAGAAAGAGAGTGAAGCCTTTATTTCTTGAAAGCAACGATTTTAGGTCCGGTGATATATTTTAAGTAAAGTACTGGAAGGTTCACGCAAAACGTGTGTTCTGTTGTCGTAGTTGAACCATGTGACAGGATTGGTGCTTTAGGTTTTCCTAACCAAATGATCAGAAAGTACCGAACTTAGCAACATTTGTTTCTCGGCTGAAATCCATCTGAGTTATGGCACCAATGTCAAGAATACTTTAAGGATTATCTGGCTAATCAGTGCATTATTAAAGGAAAAGATGATGGAATTTAAAGACGAAACAAATTTTTTTTTCGTCCAGATAACTTACAACAGGGTAGTTCTGTACACAAAAGATCAGTGCAGTGGAAGGTCTTTATCTTTGGTGAAAAAAATAAACTGGGCAATATATGAAGTTTAAAAAGTTTTCGTTCAAAAGATCGCTATGACCGCTAATCGGTCGGAGTTACTACGCTCACTGATCGGCTGGATTACAGCAACGTGGTGTCTTAGCGGCTTTGGCTATTAACAATAGAGTTGCATGATCAGTTGTTTACATTTTAAAGCTACTCTTAATGTAATTTATTGTATTTTTTGTTCATTTGGCAAAATATTTCAAATTGCAAAGAATTGTTTTTCGTTTTTAAAGAGTTTTTAGTCATTTTAGTTGAAGAATGTTTATTTTACATCGGGAGGGGGGGGAGGGATGAGTGATTTTCGCTCATTCAGAGAACTGTTTCACCTTTATCATTTTTCTAAATGATATCCTTTCGATTGTTCTTTTTCATAGAGACGATGTTGCAGCGGGATTTCCCGTTTGTTCTAGATGGGTAGTTAGTTTTTACACTAAATATTTGAGGACGCTTTTTATCCTTTGAGTATGGCTGAAGGAACAAACCATCAAGTATGGGAGAAATGATAGTTAATAAAAGAACTGCTCACTGGGCATTAGATAAATCAAAATGTAATTAATATATGCATTCTGACACCAAGCAGCTTAAAACATTTTCATTTTACTTATTTTTTTCAACAAAATGGTTCAAACACTTAATAGTTTATTGAATTTTTTTAACTTTTCAATTTACAAAGTTTGAACAGGACAACGTCTGTCGGGTCCTCTAGTATACATATATATATATATCAAAATATTCGGATATATATCAAAGTATCAGATATTTTTGAAAATATGATCTTTTTGAACCCTGATTAGGGGCCTCCACTCTTTCGTTGCCCCGGGGCCTCCATGCTTCCAAATCCGGCCCTGATCTGCATAATGTTTATGAAAAGGCTTAGCCCTTCCAGAAGCAAAAGTCTAATTTCGCCCATGGTTTTATCACATTTGCCATATTACATATGTGTAAGTGAAGTGCAGTATCTGCAGAAATAAGTTTTTGAGTTAATAGAAGAAACTCATTTTTGATTTCATTCTAAAAATAAGGAAATGTTGGAACTTGATGTTTTTTTTTCGTGCTTTATTTTTAGCACAAACCAAATCAGCAAGTTTGTACAATAAAGCTAAAGTACAACAGATGACAAAAATGCAAAAAAAGTAAAAAGCTTGCTTTTACTGCGCTTTAACTTCCAACGGCAGTATAATTCACTACTTTTTTAAAAAACACTCTAATTTTTGTAAAAACACAAGCAAAGAGTTATCTTTAATTTTCTTCCTCAGTTCTGTCTTGAAAGATTATGACTATTTTCGGAAACAAAAAGAGGAAGCTTTTCTGCAGTCCATGGATGCTGTGGTTTTACTATGTTCTGAACTGAATCAAACAGTCTCTAGCATTCAAAAGTCTAATGAAAATGAGCTGTACAACTATTTTAGACACTATCTGGAAGTAAGTAAATCTTAGAACAAATTAGATTATTTAAATAACTCTAAATCATTTAAAACACCCTTATATGTATTGTATTCTAGAAAATTAAGCCCCTTGCAAAGCAAATATCTTGCAAAGCTTTAGCGAGGCAAAAAAAAAAAAGTTTTGAAGTCTTTATCATTAATATTCTCCATCCATAACAATGCTATAGATGCAGAAAATAAATAAATAAAAAAAAACAAAGCAAAACAAACCTAAGTATTTAAAAGAAAGTCCTGCTTCAAATTCTGATTGTACTACAGGTATGAGTGTGTGTTAGTAGGAGGGGGGGGGGGGGTGATCTTACATTAGTGTTCAAGAGCCTGAAAGGTTGAGAACCCCCGATCTAGGAAGATATTTTTTTAACTAATCAAAAATTCATTTAGCATTTGTGCGCATGGAAAAAATTCAAAGTTTGTTTAAAATGGATAAAACAAATTATTTTTAGCATTTTTTAATTTTGAAAATGCTTTTAGTTTTTTCGTCTAAGAAATAAAAAAAAAAGTTATTAATAAAAATTTGAATAAATTAGTTCACATTGATCAAAGTAAGCATTGATTGATTCAGCAAATTCAAAGTCGTTTTATTTTTCAGTCAAAAGGAATTGCAAATTTTATTTTTCACATAAATGAGTACTATAATGTAGTCTTTAGTTTCATTCTAAATTATTATTATTTTGGGCAACAATCTATAGGATAAATTTCTGTGCTCATCTGTAATCTAATCTTCACCCAACTGGCAATGTCTACTGGGTCAATATTGGTACCGTCGGATGCAGGACATCCAGGGAAAGCCATTCCGTTCTAACTCACCCCTCTAAACCTTAAGGGGCTGCACATTCAGGGTTAAAAATCATCAATTGTCACCCACTGCAGGTGGCATTGAGCCATTACAGATGGCAGAACGAGCAGGACGTTGAGCTCCCTAGTTTATATACGTGAATTAATTTATGTAGAAAACTTTTCTAACTCTCATACATTCATAAAGTTTTGTTCAAAAGTTATCTTTATATATTGAGAATTGAAACTCTCAATATTCTTTTTGAAATGGTAAACTTGACTCTACTTAGTAAATTTCACTTTTTCTCCAACACACAACCAGTACCTTCTTCAGCACAAATATATATTTATTACTTTTGTATCAATATGACGATAAAGTTCTAGATTATTTTAAGTTTGTTTTCATTTACTTGGATTTTTTGAATATTATTAATTTACTTAAACTAGGGATGCTCCATTAAGCAAATTGGCCGATTACTGATTAAAAGTCATGATTATTTTTAATACCAATTTATGTCACTTTTTCTTTCTTTTTTAACTCTGCTTTAGAACTGTTTAATAATATATTTCTGAGAAGACTATTTTTTTCTCTCTCCTTTTCTAATTTTGCAAAAATAATGTCTTTGAGCAAATTTTCATAATATTTTTAATCAAATTACATAATGTTAATTAGACCTGAAAGTTAAAAAATATCAGAGGGCAGCCTGTGGTCAGCAAGCTAATTTAGGAGCTTTTTATTTAAATTTATTTTTAAATTATTAGTAGCCATTCAATCCAAGACTTTTAACCTTTTTTTTAAAAAAATAAGGTTATCTAAAAACCCTATTCTAAGGAGAAAAGTTTTTGAAAAATTGTACATATTTTTTCAAAATAGAAAAATTAAATTAAAAAAAAATCAACCATCAGTTTGTGAAAAAATAAATAAATTCTTTGTTGGATCAAAAGTTCATTCCATAGCAATGTTTACAGTTTTTTTGGGGGGGGGGGGGGACACATCCCTAATATAAGCCTTAAAAAACACTGAATCATTTTTGAATTTAACTAAAGAATGACTTTTGGTCGTTAAGCAGGAAACTTACATTAAGCTTTAACTAATTAAAATTTAAAAAAAAAAGTGTTTTTGGATCAAAAACAAGTTTTTGTTGCGCAAAATGAGTTTTTGCTGGGATGTTTTCAATTGCAGTTGTTTTTCAGTAAAGGCCAATTTGTGTCAAATCTGGCTTTAAGTATCAATTAAATAATATCTCCAAGTGTAAAGTCAGATGAATGTTTGTTTTTCAGATTTCTCTGTGGGGCAACAAGTGGGATCTATCAATTTCTGCAGGGAAGGAAAGTGTTCAGCAGCCCAATCCACTAAATCAATTAAAGGAGTGGAGAAGAGATATTCTTGTAAATCATACAGAAACAGTGTGGCAAATATTGCAAGAAGCAAAGAGCACAACTAAAGAAGTTCAGATCGATTTCATATTGGACAATGCTGCTTTTGAGCTTTTTTGTGACTTTTGCTTTTTGCATTTTCTAGATTCCTGTGGAATAGTAAATAAAGTGCGCCTTCATGTCAAAAGAATGCCATGGTTTGTTTCAGATACCCTATACAGTGATATCAAATGGTTCTTAGAAATTTTATCTCAATCTTCACAAGAAAATCTGGCAAAATTTGGCAAAGAATGGACTAATAAATTTTTTACTAAACAATGGACTATAGAAAATAACACATTTTGGACTCTTCCTCATGATTACAGCGAAATGCTTGACGAAGATTCTAAATTATACCAGAGTTTAAGCAAAAGTGATCTGCTGATTTTTAAAGGTGACTTAAATTATAGAAAACTTACTGGCGATAGACAGTGGAGTGAAACCACACCCTTTCTCACTGCTCTGAATGGATTTTTCCCTACATCTTTAGTATCTTTAAGAGCAGTTAAAGCTGATGTTATAGTAGGATTAGAGCCTGGGACTTCAGATAATTTAAGCAAACTGTGTGAAGATTGGAAATTTACTGGAAAATATGCTGTTATACAGTGTCATAAATGCACAAATTAGGTTCTTATGTAGTTTGTCTTTTTTCATTTTGCTTTAAGCCTTAAGTTTATCAAATTGTTACCTAAGTTTATGAATTTTATTTTTGATTTAATTAAAATAACTTATTATATTGTTGATAGCTTCAATATTTTATCCTTTTCCACATACAACTTTTATTCTAGTTTAAATTTTCAAGTACAACCTTTATTTTGCAGTTTAGGTGATTTATTCTTTCTCCAGGGGTCACCCAGTCAGATTTGTAACAGTTTTAGAACAGGGTAGTTATGTAGCACAAAAAAAAAAAAACCTTTTAGACATTTTAAGAGCTTAAAAAAAAAAAAAAAAAAATTGAAGTACAGTCGAGCCTGCTTAATGGAATAGCCAGTTTACCCCAAAAAAATATTGAAATAGGCGGGATATTCCATTATCCGGGATCAAAATAACATTAGGTTGGTTTGGTACTCTGAACATTTATTACATTAAGCGGGATATTCTTTTAACCCTAGCGTCAATGACCGGGTTCCTTTTTGCAATCGAGCGTGCTAGAAATTTGAATCGATTTAAGAGGAACATCCTCTTTTCTAAAAATGTTTAGCATAAAATAATGAAAATTTTAAGATATTTATCACAAAATTCAGAATTTTAGGAAAATTAGAACAATTCCTTTCCTTGCAGATTGCATGAAATTTTTCAAGGAGGAAGAGGAAGGGCTAATTTGAGAGGGTTTTTGTTTTCATTTGAAAGGGGGGGGGGCTTTGTAGTGTATGAGGTGGGAGCTCTATCATCCTTGGGGAGGAAGAATGGGCAGCCCTGAGCAATAACTAACAAACTAGCATTCAAATTCATTAAAAGGCTATTTTGCATCTTAAAAACATAGAGCCTGTTTTGCCGATAAAATTACTTGGTTTGCAACCTAGAAACAAGTTTTACTAAATTGAAGAATGAAATATTTTTCTAGTGTGTTACCATATTTTGCTGGTATTTGACAAAAATCTAATACACAAAAAATAATGTCGCGAAACAACTTCCTACTCTCTTCTGCCACGCGGTTATAACAGATACATGAAACCAATTAAATTATAACATTTTATTGAAGAAAAATTATGAACTAAAATGAACGAACATAAATTAGAATCATAACAGAACACCTAAACATAAATTCACTGGGTATATATACTAAACTGCTTGGCTAATACTGTTGCCATTTCAAGAACATAAAAGTTTTTCCACATACTCCCCACCTGAATGAGTACACTAAAATTTAAGAACATAAATTAAACAGATCTATCAATTTAAACTAAATTAGACATTTCAATCATCACTTAAATTAACAATCAACTTACTTCAGTCTGAAATTAAACTAATTTAAACATTCAATAAACAATACATTTCATTACAAAACAGTCACTTCGAATGGATAGAGTAGTTGAATTGCTCTTCTTAAGCAACCTTTAGACGTGCGGACTATGCATGCACGTACATTGTCATCTCTTCCTATGAGAACTTTATCGATCACACCCATGTCCCACAGTTTCATTTTTCATAGGTCCTTCAACAAGCACTACATCTCCAATTTTTACTTTCTTCTATATCTAATATATAGAAGAAAGTATTGGATTCGTGCAAATTTTCGAATTTCGAATTTTGACGGATTCGAACGTTTTGAGGTGTGCTGAGTCCATTTCGACTATTTTTGGAAAATGTCTGTCTGTCTGTATGTGTGTGTGTATGTGTGTCACGTCTGTGTGTGACCAGTTTTTTGTGGCCGCTCTACAGCAAAAACTACCGCATGAAATCGAACGAAACTTGGTACACATATGTGCCCCTATGTGAACTTGTGCCCATTGGTTTTTGGCGCGAATTCCTCCAAGGGGGGTGGAGCAATGGGACCTTTTTTGAGTTACGCGTGATTGCTATTCCTCAGGAAGTAACTGGCGGAATCAAACAAAATTTGGTCCATGTATTGCCATTAACAGGAACAGGTGCTGATTCAATTTTGGTGTCAATAACTCAAACGGGGGTTGAGCTATAGAACGTTTTTTGTCGTCAATTGTGACTGCTGTATCTCAAGAAATAATGAACGGAATGAAAGAAAAATTTATCGGCAAGTAGCCCTTAGTAGGTATAAGAGCTGATTTTGTTTTGGTGTCAACAGCTAAAAAGGGGGTAGCGCAAACGCCCGTTCTTTTTTTCCATTGTGAGTGCCCTATCTCAAGAAGTAATGCTACGTTCTGGTTGAAATTTGGAATATATGTGAATCCATATGTAAACAGGCTTTGGTTCAATTTTGGCGCCAATCGCGCCAAGAGGTGCTGATTTATTTTTATTATCATTTTTTAGCGAATAAAAATAGTTTTATTAATGCAACAATAAGAAAGATAAATCGTAATAGATTGTCGTCTGCGTATTTCTCGTGATTTTAATTGTATGGAAATGATCGGAAATATTATCTCAATGATTTAAAATTTTTAACTGTTGCCATCTTATGTTTGTTAACAAATAAAATATTTGTAATTAATTAAAGCAAGGCTTTTAAAATAACTTTCAATTTTCGCTCTTTGCTTTGCTTTTGCAATAATTCAGACATTGGGATGGTGGTCAAGTTTTTGCATGTGTAATTTCGTTTTTGTTGGGAATATTGCTTCCTCGTCAAGCATGGGGAGGGATCAGAAAAAAAAAGAAAAATATAGAAGAAAGTTTCGTGATGGCCACAACATACTAGTTAAGTTCTGTTGGGAGTGAGGAACTAAAAAATTATGAGCACTTCTCAATTGCAATAAATACTGTTCTTTCCATTGAGACCAAATTTGCTTGATTAAACGAGTCTGGAAAAATTTACGTTTTTGTAAAGTCTTTTGGTTAGAGTTTTTGTCAAATATCTCAAGGAAATAATTTGGAAAGTTAATCTTGTCCTTTCCTGCAAATAAAAAACATGAAGGTGTTAATGCAATAGGTTCATGTAAATCGTTGAACTCATAGGTAATTGGTCTATTATTCAAAATAAACAATTTCTGTAAGGATGGTAGCAAGCTCTTCTAATGTCAACCGAGCTCTACCGAGTATTTTTCTCAGCGGGTCTTTAATACTTTTCATCAATCGTTCCCAGAAACCTCCCCACCATGGAGAACGTTCTGGAATAAATTTCCAAATGATGTTTCCCGACGCTACAAAATTCTGCAGCTCTGGATGCTTTATTATTTTACGAAAAGATTTCAGTATTTCACAAGATGAACGGAAAGTTTTTGCATTATTAGAAAATATTATTTTTGTATTTCCTCTTCTTGCTAGGAAACGTCTCAAAGCGAATATAAAACTTTTTACGGACATATCTTGCACCACTTCAAAATGAACCGCTTTAGTTACGGCACATGTAAATAATACAATGTACACTTTCTCACAACTGGTTAATTTAGATTTAACAGTTATTGCACCACTAAAGTCAGTTCCCACATTAGTAAACGGTGGACTTTCAGCAATACGTTCCAAGGGTAATTCACCAGTTAACTGCTTAGCTGGTTTTAACGAATATTTTTTGCAGATTAAACAAGTAGAAATAACTCTTTTCACAGTCTGTCTTCCTTTCGGTATCCAGAATTTCTTACGCACTTGAGCTAAAGTTGATGATACACCCGAATGAAAGAAACGAAGATGTTCATGAAAAATCACTAATTCCGCGAATTTCGATTTCGGAAGTAAAACTGGATTTTTTTTCATTTTCAGTCAAGGGAGCCTCCTTTAGACGTCCTCTTACCCTAAGAACACCAGTCTCGTCCAGATATGGTGATAAGGAATAAATCTTAGAAGATGTACTAATCTGCTGATTCTTTTGAAGCCTTTCAATTTCCTCGCGGAACACTTCCCACTGCACAGTTTTTATCCACATCTCTTCAGCTTCTTGTAATTCTATAGCACTCAGTGGACCCTTTTCAATTGATAATTTTCTGGACTTTGAAATAAATCTCAACACCCATGCAGTCACTCTCAGTAATTTTTTGAAATTACTAAAGTCGTTAACTTTTAATACAGGACTATGCGATGAAACAACCGTGTTAACACTAACTTTCAAAAGTTCAACTTTCGCCGCGTCATTCGAACAGTATTGTTTCTGCAACGGCCACTCATCACTAGGAGTAGTCAACCACTTTAGTCAGCGCCACTACACGTTGTCATTTTTCAACAAACTCAATGATTCACCTCTTGTAAGTTTATCTGCTGGATTCATTAAACCTGGACAAAATTTCCACATACTAGGCGAAGTCAAATCTTGAATAAGACAAATACGATTTGCAACAAATTGTTTCCACTCCCTAAATGAACCTCTAATCCAACACAAACAGATTTCTGAATCCGTCCATAATATTACTCTATCAGACAAATTATTAAATAAACCAGACAAATATTTACACAATTTTGCAGCCACTAACACTCCTAACAATTCCAGTCTCGGAAGCGTTAACTTTTTCAACGGTGCCACTCTGACTTTTGACATTATAAAGGACGTCAAAACTTCACCCTTCTTATTACTATACCTAAAGGATGCAACCGCACCATAAGCCACTAATGACGCGTCCGAAAATATGTGTATTTCAACAGAATCCCTAAGGTCACTCACATTTAAAGAGAAATATCTTTCTACCATTATTGAATTTAAATCTTTAATCTCCCCATACCACTTCCTCCACTTCAAAGTCAAATTCTCTGGCAATTCATCATCCCAATCTGCACCTATTTTCCAAATATCTTGCATTAAACATCTAATTCTTGCAACAAAAGGAGACAAAAAACCCGTTGGATCAAATATCATTTCGGCTGTCTGCAGCACACAACGCTTAGTATTTTGCAACGAAGATAAATTACTCAACAAAGATTTTACATCTAATGACAAACTGTCCTCCTTACCAGGAAACATCACGAGTTCAGTAATCATGAAAAAAGTTAAAAATGGTCGCATTCGAAAGAGTATCTTTAGAAAAAAATTTGACCCAAATATTGTGTGCCCTCGTCCTTTTGTTTTTGAGATATGGGGGGTCAAAGTCTGTCGAAATCTTACGAAAATTCGCCAAATTTAAAGACTTGGCAAGAAATGGAAAATACCACGTGATTTCATCGCCTGCGTCTAGCAAGACTCTCATTTACATTTCTGGTCATCTGCAAAGCGCGTAAACGATGTTTCAAATTTACCCTTTACTTGTGTGGGTAAAATTAAAAAGTAACTATGAAGCCTGTGAAATGGAAACTAGAGAGCTTTATCCAGAGGAGCTACAACTTTATAACGAAATTGAACGTAGGATTTAACTTTGTAATCGTGATAATAATGCATTTCAGAATTTAAGTGCATTTCAAGTGTGTTTTACTTAAGTTTGTACTCTTGTAATGAAATGTGTTGTAAGTAATTAATAATTATGTACGAGAATTAATATGAATAAGTAAAAAAAACATGCTTATTAAAGCTTATATATTGAAAATAAAATGGATAGTTTTTGATGTTGAAAGAACATGATCATGGATTGTAGTATCCCAGCTCTTATTTATTTTTTCAAAAGTTATTATCATTCATGAAGTTTTATTGTCTGACCACTGCTAGCGAAAATGTTTAATTTAAAATCGAAAAAAATAATAATTAAAAAAAAGAAAACAACGGATAGTAAATGTCAAAAATTTGCACAGCAAAACTAACGATGTCTGAAATTACTTCATAACAGATTCTTATCAAAATTTTTATAGTCGACGTTCATTACAACAACCCCTGTAGTTCGAAAAAGTCTGTCACTGTAACTGAAAGTCGCTATAATGTAAATGCACATCATATTGCATGTTATTTAGTCATTTTTAAAAATACTGAAGTCACTTTTACCAATTATGTTTCACGTTAAAAGGGAATTCAAATATGAGCAAAATAAAAATTAATACAGCTCTTTTTTTATTTGACTCGTTAGAGGGTTTACACATAACTTGAAAACGATACACATAACGAAAAACACACTGGAAATAACTGACAGAAATCGTTTTTTTTTAAATTTGAAAACATGGTTTGAAACCTTTAAAAATGTCGTTATCTTCGTATTTAGATACTGTTGAAGACTTCAAATTTACGACTTTTCAAAAAAAAAAAAAAGACTTTAAAGTGTGTTTACCGTTTCTCTACGGTTATCATATTTTTTTTCAAAGCAGTTTCATCATCGAATAAACTCTTTCAGAGGAAATATTTCACCCGCAGAAGCATAAAAGTTTTAAACATCAGTTTTTTAACAGTCAGTCTTAAGAATAACAAAAAATTTCATTGTTTTTACAATAAAATAAAACAAATATTTCGGGCTGTGGCGTTTTCCCCTATACAGTTGCACGTTAATATCCCGGAACACAAGCCCTTAAAAATTTCAATGCCGCAGTCTGTGCCACGACACCACGCGCCATGGTAGTCACCCCGAGTAAAGAATTAATGCGATATTTCTCACGCGCTTTGGTGGTGACCAAATATGGAAGTGAAATGTCTTGTCAGATGCAGATGTTGAATTTGCGCCGTACCTTCCATTTCTGAGCAAAACTCACTAAATTTGGCGACTTACTAAAAATTTCGGCAATTTTTAAGACATCATATTTCAATAACGTGGTCACGAGGGCACGTAGTTTCAATGCCATAAACATGTTTTCCAATGCTCTTTCGAATGCCACCAATTTGGAATTTTTTTGTATTTCCTTGATCGTG
Source organism: Uloborus diversus (assembly GCF_026930045.1). Taxonomy (NCBI): domain Eukaryota; kingdom Metazoa; phylum Arthropoda; class Arachnida; order Araneae; family Uloboridae; genus Uloborus; species Uloborus diversus. The sequence goes on from NC_072731.1 coordinate 140,972,451, forward strand.
ATGTTTCCTGGTTAGTATTCCAATTCAACCCCAACACCTTTAACTGACAATTTTCCAAACACTCAATAATACTCAGACCCTGGTCAACCCATAAAGATTCCAATTCAACTGAATTAGATCTCAGCTTTTTTAAGTTGAAACCCCCATCTTTCAAAACTGATACGGCATCAGACGACAGCTGAAATGCTTCTTCCACGCTTTCCAAAATACAAATCATCGACATACAATGAACTTTTCAACAGTTTTACACCTATTATCTTCATATTTTCTTATGTGAGTTTTAATTGTAGCACTGAGAACAAAATTTGACATTGTACAACCGAATGGTAACCGATTCATTTGCATAATTTTATATCTCTCAGAGTTATATGAAGCCCAAATAAATTTCAAATAGTTATGATCATTTTTTGCAATACTAATCATAAGGAAAGCCTTTTCAATGTCTGCATTGAATGCAATTTTAAACTTCCTAAAGTTTAACATAATATCAAGAATGTTAGCGTTTAAATTTGGACCACATTCTAACGCATCATTTAACGAAATATTTTGCTTTAATTTTGAACTACAATTAAAAACGAATCTCACTTTAGTCGTATCCTTATCAATCCTAACAACAGGACGATGTGGCATAAAGTATTCGTTTACAGTTCTAACACATTCCTGAACTATACCTAGCCGTTCTTGTTCCTCAATAATTTTATTATATTCTTTAACCAACCATTTATCCTTCCGAAGAATTATTTGCAATTTATCAAATCTTTTCTTTGCATTACAAAAATTATTCCCTAACTCAATCGGGGAAAATTTCCATAGCAATCGTGTTTCATGTCTACCCTGAACGAATTTTAAGTTTGATTGAAATCTATTATACGCTTATCTGTTAAAGTTAATTCTTCCTTATCTGTGATACCTAAAACATCCCCAATCTCCCCATAATCATCCCCCAAAGATCCCAAAGAACTTTAACATCCTTTGCAATTACGCAATCCGTAGCCAAAACTCCTACGAAGCTTGAACCCAAACATCGTTGGTAAGCAACTTAATGTTTCATTTATTTTGAACACTGTTGAATTGCAAATTATACCCCAAAACACATCCCCTCCAATTAAAACTTCAATTTCATTTTCACTATTACACATATCTGCGCAAGGAACAAGCCTTTCTGTTGCAATGCATTTTGAACGTTGACATTAGGTACCGCTAAGGATGCTGAAGTTATTGTTTGCGTTACTAAAACTTCAATTTCAATTGATGATTCAGAATTATTTCTATTTGATAGTTTAAGTTTTGCAACCTCATAAATTCTTTCCGATGTTTTCACCGAACCAAAAGAATAAACTGAAAGCCTTTCCCTTCTAACTATATTTAATTTTAAACGACTTCCTAAAGATTTTGTGATCCAAGATCTTTCAGAACCGTTAACTAAAAGTACTTGAGCAATTTCTACAGAATTTGAATCTTTACCTGCACTTGCAATCACTGAACATGTAAGCAACAAAAATTTGATTTTAAAACCGACGAATTACAATGCGTCACAACAGAATTATTTTGTTCATTAACTTTGTCATTACTTAAAGGTTTATTCTTAGCATTTTCACATAATACATAACTGTGAAATTTACTTTTACAAAATTTGCATTCAATTTTTAACCTGCACATGCGACTATAAATTTTTCGAAAAACATTTAAAGAAACGGTTTTTATTTTTTAACTTATTTCTACGATCTTCGATAGTTTTATACTCACAAAACTCATGATCTGGACTATTACAGAATACACAATGCTTTTTTGTACTAGTCACATAGTTTGCTGTCGCAGCATAGGTTTTATAACTCTTACTGTTACTTGACCCATTTTTAACCGACTTCAAAAAGGAGGCGGTTATCAATTCATACCGTATGTATGTTTTTTTTTTGTTTGTCCACTCATAGCGTCTCACCTAGTGAACCGATTTTGATGATTCTTTTTTTAATGGATAGGGGATGGCTCAACTTAGGTCCCATTACTTTGACCATATTTGTTCTTTAGAAAAAAAGTTATGGGCAAAAAACAGTAAATTTTATGCAATTTCCCTATTAAATGATTTTGTAGCGAAGTTCGCACTTTTCCTCCGTGGATAACGGTGGCTCAGTGGTAGAATTCTCGCCTCCTACACGAGCGACTCGGGTTCAAATCCCGACTAGGACAAAGTGAGTTTTACTAAAATTTCGTTTCTACTGTTTCCCGTATTTTCTCGAATCTTCTATTAATTTCTGTATCTTTCCAAGTCTGGAAAGTTCCAGCACTTTCTCAAGTTGTACATAAGGAGATGTAACGTTCATTCGTGGTTCTGAATAAAGATCTCGAGTTGAGACTAACGAGTATTCGCTTCATTTGGCTTTCATATTGTCTTCCCTATCTTCATCTACGCGACAATAGGAAACTCATTGTTATAAAACTTTGGTACCCTATAACAGTAACATTAATAGTAATTGTAATGATAATTTTGAATGAAGGCTTCTCTGAAGCAAGCATCAAATTTCTTCAAGGGATATTTCGATAATGGGGAATCTGGTGCTGTCGTCTCATTTTTGGCGTAAATAATTTTATTTTAGTAACCCTGCTGATTTATAGTAACCCTATGTGAATTATCAAAATCTTCCTTTCTTCAGTGCTATTGCTCCATAGTAGGGGTAAACCTAACCTGGAAGCGTGGTGATGCAGTGCTTAGGATCTGCTTAGCCTTCACAATGCTACCATTAGGTTTGACTCAACTACTCTGTAGTATTTTTATCGTTATAATCTATGCCGATAACAGATGATAGGGGCTAAGTAAGAAAATACAGGATTGCATCATGAGCAACTTAGATGCTGTGGAATGTAAATTAGTTAGGAAAAACGTAATACTTAAATGGTTATAATCAAATTAGCTACGCATGATTTCCAGAGAGGAACAAAGATAAGTTTTTAGTGCCAATCGCTTAAAGTTTAACGCGTGTCAATAGTTTTTTTTTTTTTAGTATGGAGCATTTTTAAGAAAAAAAATGTGAAGTTTCGTGATAGTAACTTCTTATTATTTCTGAAATACCTACATTTACACTAAAAAGAATGATATAAAAAATTTTGAAAAAAAAAATAGAACCGACTTCAAAATTGCTCTAAAAAGTGAAAAATAATTTTATTCTTTAAACACCATCGATAATGCTTTTAAACATAATTTTTGAAGTTGGCGCAAAAACGATAGATAAAATCATTCACAGCCATAACTCAAATACAACTATGAATTTAACCAGGACCAGTTTCTTCACTATCACATACATTATGCATTGATGACAGCATATTTGAATAGCGATATAAATGTTTCGTTCGTAACTTTGGATGCTTTTCTGAAAAAAAATATGAATGAAGCATGGTTACACTGGATTTTACGTTTTGTTTTTGCGCCAACTTCAAAAATTATGTTTAAAAGCATTATCGATGGTGTTTAAAGAATAAAATTATTTTTCACTTTTTAGAGCAATTTTGAAGTCGGTTCTATTTTTTTTTCAAAATTTTTTATTACAATCATTCTTATCCGAATTTTCTGAACCAGATTTAAACGATTCCGACCTTAATTGCACAAGTAATGCACGTTCACAGGATTGAATTTCACTTTCTAAGAAAGTAAGAACGTCCTGAAATTTATACCCTTCCGAATATTTTCTATTGAATTTCAAAACAAGATCTCTAGGAACACGATCAAGTATGATTGGTGTTAACAAATTACAGTATGAATACTATTTTCAATGGCTAAACCTTTTCAAATTTGAACTTCCTCTTTATCAAAAAAAAAATCGCAACCTATTTATAATCCCTTGAATTATACACAGCAGGAATTTTCATATAAATTATTCATGTGTAACTGAATCAAAGTATGTGTATTACCAAAACGCTTTTTTTAGTAATTCAATTGCCGAATCGTAATTTTCTTCTGATAAAGTAAAACCTTTAATGCAAATTTGCTGCAGCACCTCCCAAAAATGTCTTTAAATTATTAAACTTGTCAATTTTGCTTAAATTTGTATTTTTATCAATTGCAATATTAAACTGATTCATCAACTCCAAATATCCCACTGGATCCCCATAGTAAATTTTAATGTTTAATCGACGCAATTTTACAGTCCTAACATTCTGAACATTTAATTTCTGAGGAATTAACTGAACTGGAATTGTTAGTTTTAGTCTCTAAAAGTTCTATTTTATTTTTTATTTGTTGCTTCCAAAGTACTATATTTTCCGAATATTCTTCGGAAGAGTAGTAGTTTTCAATCATAGCATTCAAATTCTTTAAAAGGCTACTTTGCATCTTAAAAACATAGAGCCTGTTTTGCCTGATAAAATTACTTGGTTTGCAACCTAGAGAAACAAGTTTTACTAAATTGAAGAATGAAATACTTCTCTAGTGTGTTACCAATATTTTGCTGGTATTCCGATAAAAATCTAAGGGGAAAATCTGATATAGGGTGTTTTTTTTTTTTTTTTTGACTGCCTTTTTGCAAAATGAAAATAAAATTTGACACAACCTATGGCAATAATGCTGTGTGAGTGATAATGTGCAAAGTTTGAAAAATTAAGAGGCACATCAGGTGCAATAAATGTATATAAAACAATGCAGTGTGTAGAACTTTTTAAGGTAAATAGCTTCACATCAGTTCTGTCCTAAAGTACAACACTTGTTAAAATTTCTAAAAAATGAAAACTTTCTGGGAAAAAATATATCAAACTTTATTTTCAAGTAGTGACATTCCAAAATGACGTACCCACAAAAGCAGCCATTTTAAAAAACATGAATTGCATGAATTATACAGAATGAGGAGATCAATATTTAAAGATGTGTATGAAACTGACAGTCCCTTGTACAAATATTTTGAAGATTGTTTGCAAATCAATATATTGAAATGCAAGGAACAGTACAAAAGTGATTATTACACAGGAACATATAAAGACGTAAGTACGAACATATTGAATGCATTGCTGTTATATACCTTAATAAATTACAGATTGAAATGCAATAAAAATCTATACTCTTTCAACATTTTATATTTCCTTTACTTTTAGCAACTTGAAAAGCAAATGATAAATGTGCTATGAAAGAGCAATGTATGTTTTGAAATTATAGGACATAAAAAAATGTTGACCAGCCTTCTGTAATTTTTAAAATACGTAAGAGGTTACATATTTAACGCATAGCACATTTTAAATATTGCAAGATGCAACATCCACATGTTCCCTTGTATCATTAATCATCTTTTCAACTATTTGTAAATTGATTCTTTTAAATTTTTTTATTGAAAATTAGCAGTTAGTTGACACATTTATGAACACTTAATATTGAGAGGCTTCTTTTCTGGTTACCTGTATCCTATTTAAAAAAGTTAGTAATATTAAGGTTAGTGTAATATAATAAGTTAAGGAAATTAAAAAGCAACACAACTTTAATTTAACATCTGATTATTACCTCAAAACTACTTTCTTACATAAAAATGCCTTTGAATGTGATAACAATAGCAAGAAACAGCTTAAAATCTTTTCATATTATGATAGTATACTTTCATTCATTGTTTATAAAAATATACATATTTATTTACCAATTGTTGAATATTTTAATTTGTTCACTAATCAGTTGTTTAATAAATAGCGTTTTCTAGCAAGTTAAAATGAATTGGTACAAAAATCAAATTTTTAAACCTTTTGCTCAATAATCTTAAAATTTATGTACAACAAACTCAAACCAAAATTAATCAATCTTTCTACAATGTCTATGTGAAAGTACAATAAGATTAAAATAATATGAAAAACATTGAAAAATGCTATAACAAAGCGCAAGCAAAGAAAATAAAAATTTCCCTTGGTATTATCAAAAAAGCAACCTAAATAAACCAATGTCTTTGTTTTTTCAACATTTTATAGCAAAAAGAAGTTTTAAAGTATTATTCCCAATTAAATTCCAAGATTTTGAAGATTCAAGAATTATTTTAATTAAAATAACATAATGAAATGTCTAATTAATAATATTTTGGTTTAAGTCTTGATTGCATTAAATAGAATTATATTATTTTTAGAATATATTTTTAAATAACACCATCTTTTAGTTTGCCATTTTCTTCTCCACTTTTTGCGTCTTGGAAAAATTACTATGTTGCCTTACCATTTTGCCAGAAATATGACCCAATCCTAGTGTTACCTTCAAATAATTTTTTTGCTTGACCTCAATAAAAAAAAAGTTTCTATTAAAGGCTCTGCAAATTTCAAAATGTCTGTTACTCATCATGGCATATCCAAGTCAGTTGATATGGCACATTCTAAAATGCACAACTGAAAGTAAAATGACTATAATCACATTTAAAAAAATAATAATAATCACACCTTTCACACAACAAATATTTTGTTAATTCTTGACTTGGCAAAGAGTAAGAGAAAACCCAAAGCAAAGAAGAAAAAAAAAAAGACTATTGGCACAACTTTATTTATGTTTTCGCTCAGTACAAGTTTTTAAAAAATCACAAGCAAAATAATGCAACTTCTTGAACACTTAAGAGTTCATATGTTGCAAATTTATATAATAATTATATGTAAGAAAAAGAAACAACTAGATCATGAGTACTCTAACTCTACTATACATTACTACTAAATGAAAAATTTTGACGTAAAAATAGTTTTTTAAAAAAAACTAACACAATGAAAAGTTTTGAAATAAAACATACACAAACACAAAGCATGACAAGTAATTTACAATATGATAATGCTTTTGATGAAAATGAGAAACAAAAGTGAGTTTAGTAGGCAGTCAGTAGTGAACATTTGAATATTTATTGATTTTTTGAGTGTTTCCAATGGATTTTACTTATGCCTGATACTTTTTTAGTTTACTTCAATGTTTCTGTATTTTACTAAGTTTGTGAAAACAACAAATTTAACTTCTTGATTATTTATTGCACAGTTGGGGAGAAGGGGGTGGGGGTTCTTAAATTCATTAAAAATTTATCTGAGAATTTCTACATAGAAAACCATTGTACATATTCATCACTGTTAATCTCTTAACTTCTGTGATGTAACATTAAAAACCATTCATTGTATCATACAATGATTTGAAGATGAATCTAAAAAATGACATTATAAAAACTATTTGGATTATAAAACATTTTTCTCTTCTTTTACATTATGCTGCATCGTTCTTGAGGATTTTGAAGATCACCCTAGATAAAGAAAAAAACATTTTATGAAACAATTTTAGAACCATAACATGAATTTGTTGGAATCAATCATGGTTTCCATATTATATTCCTTTTGAGCGATTCCATACCAACTCAACCAAGATAAAAAAAAGTTGGTTGCATGACCGATTCTGATTTTTTTAAAATTTGGTACACAGATTGCTGATATAGAGGCATGAAAAAGTTCAAATTTTTAGGTTCCTGTTCCTCTTATTTTTTGTGAGATACGGACATGGGTGCAAGTTTGGTGATGTGTTCAAGACGGGAAATATTTCCAGCCCCCCCCCCCCCCAATTCATGCAAGTTTAAGGAAAATGTATGTGTATAAATGTTGTAGATTTGAACTACGCCAGTTTTTGAATCTGTGTTTGATTTGAATTTTAAGGCTTTGACTTTTCTAACAACATGAACCTTAGTTTAAATTGTAATATTTAAGCGTTTTGATATCATAATTCCGAAAACCTAAAAACCGCACATAACAGAGGGTCTGGGGGCTCTCCTCCAGAATTTTTTTTAAAATGAAGTTCAAAAAAAGCAATCGTTGGCTATTTTGGTAAAGTTCTGGGAAAGGAGGGGTTCAGAGACGCTCTTAAATCAGTTACTTCAGTTTTAGTTGGGGGGGGAGGGGGGAGAGCTCTGGGCTCTCCCCGAAATCGAAGCTTTAAAAACGAACTTGTATTTCATCTTTCATAACATTTACACGCCTTTTGAATGCATTATCGAAGGGATGGAGTTCCGGAACTCTAATTCGGCAGTATTTCGAAATTGAAGTTCCAAAAACACAATTTTAGGACAATGATGGATAACGTTAGGGGTAAAAGCATTTGCGAGTCCCCTGCATTAGTTTGTTTTGCCGATCGTAAACATTTTTATTGCAGCAATCAAGGTCGCTTTGGCGCACAAGATTTTCACTTTTGCAACATAAATCAGTTCTGATCGGAAAGTTTACCCAAGGTAGCGCCAACAAACCAGAAAAAAAGGAAAGGTATGGGCGACTAATGATAAGGAAATTGCACTATTCCCCCATGCAGTCTTCATCTGAAAAAGAATTATTTTATAATTCTTTTTTAGCAGGTGCTGAAATTAGCAATAAAAAAATCGTTTCAGTAAAGTAGATATATTTTTTAAACGAGATACATTTTCCAATATTCATTAATTAAAAAAAAGCAATAAGGGAACTGAATCCTCACGCCAAGGAGGGCTCCGAATCGCATCCCTCTTAAGGCACTCAAATATAACCTAAAGTGGTGTTTTAAATATTTCAGCATCTAAAAATTTTCGGAGAAGAACTCCCGAACCCCTTCTTCTGAGTTCACCACAAAGGAGTTTTTTAATTTGAGTTTCTAATTTTTTTTCTAGGTACAGTACCACCTTACCTATATACATGACGTATGACCGCCTAAAAATCTTAATACTTTTAATTTTAGAAACGTTTTGAAAGAAACTTCCTACTCCCTTGCCCCTTAAGTCATCCAAAGATAGCCCAAAACAGAGTTCTTAAAATTTCGTCAGAAACTGAAATATTTCTGGCTGAATGGCGGAATGCCCCCCTCCCGTGTTTACTAAGGCAGTGTAAGTTTGTTTTATAAGATTTTTTTTTCTGTTCCCCACATGGCCAAAGACAACTCATAGTTTTAAGACTTCAATTTCGAAAAGGTTTCAAGAAAGATCCCCAAATTCCCTAACTCTTAACACACTCAAAACAGCATTTCAATACTTCAGCATAGAAAAAATTTTTGGGGGAGAGAGCCCCCCGAACTCTTTCCCCTAAGTTCACTAAATTTGATTTAAATTTGCGGTTCCCCCCCTTTTCATCACCGAAGTTTTAAGAATTTAATTTCTAAAATTTATAGAGAGAAAGCCTTCAAATTCCCCCTTCTTAAGTCCCCCCAAAGATTACCTAAAGCTTAGTTCTGAATACTGCAGCTTTTGAATATTTTTCAGGGAAGGGGAACCCCGAACCCCCCAGATGGTCTAAGTTGCGCTTTTAGAACTCCATTTTCGGAATTTTGCCTAAAGACCAGCCCTCTCCCCCCCTCTCGATATTGCCCTAAGATAGCCTAAAGTTTTAAGACTTCGATTACAAACACTTTTCCGGAGAGGGTCCTAAATTCCCTTTCTCTTAAGTCATTTAAGTATAGCCTCAAATAGTTTTTGAATACATTAGCTATAAAACATTTTCAAGTTAGAACATGAAACCATTTCTCAAAACATTCACCAAAAATTGCCTAAATTAGTGTTTTTAAGACTCCAGTTTCCGATTTTTTTTATTAAACCTTCCCCTCCCCACTTTTACATCATTAAATGTAGACTAAACATTTTTGGACTTATAAATTTTTAAGAGTTCGCAGAAGAGAAATCCCAAAAACCACTCCTAACTTCAAAAATGGTTTTTCGAAATATTATTCTGGAGCCCTTGAGTGGCAACCCCCCCCCCCCCCCCTAGATTGTCCAAAATATAAATGTTTTAAAGACCTCAGTATCGTGGGTGAATTTGCAGACTTACCCTCTTTGCAAGAGCCGTGTTGTTTTCGCAAACACATGCTGCCATTATTTTTCTCGTACCCCCCCCCCCCCCTATTTCCATTCTAGCGAGTTTTAGATTGAAACAAATTGGAATTTCGTGTTTCCTCAAGACTTAGAAACATGTTTAAAATGCAGGAACAGTAGCCCATCGGTGTTTCAAACCAGCTTGAAATTTTTACCACTTCTTCCCAAAATTCCCATTTTTATTAAAATCTTCACAATCCCTGATTGTTCAAGTTTTACCTGGTATGTGGACGCCCTTTGCTGTGATGAAAACATTTCATCCCCGTCAGCAATCACTCGCAATCGGTGATTCAGATTCAACTCTAAGACAATTTTAAGAGAGCACTTAATTTTAATTTATGCGTGTAAAGTTTGCAAAAAAAAAAAAAAAACCGTGAATGGAAAAAAAAAATAGCAAGAGAAAAGGCGATTAATTCGAAAAATCAAGGAAAATAGCGAGCAAACCGCGGTTTGCAATGCAGTGAGTTAGAAATAACAGAGCTACCTGTAAAAAAGTCAAACGGGCGCGAGTCTAAAAGCCACTCCCTCTAAAGCACATTGCAAACAAAACAAGCCCATGGCGGAAAATCGAGAGAATGTCGATGTAAAATCGTGGTTATGGAATGGTCCAGTAATTAAAGCATGTTTTTCAAGCAATCAATTTTTCATTTTTTAAGTAAAAACGGAAGGAAAAATCTTCGAATTTCTTTCCGTCCCAACCTCCGTCTCGGAAATTTTGTCCAAGAGGGAAATCCGTCCTGAGACGGAAGGTCTTGCACCCATGGATATGGATCCTCAAAGTTTGTAAACCAAGTCAAAATGCCAAGAAATTGATGTTATTTATTTTTTTTCTTAAAAATTCTACTCATGCAATATAGAGAGTGTTTGGTATCTATGAAAACTAGTCACTCCAGGCATTCAGAAAAAAAAAATATTACAATGTTTAAAATGAAAAACGATTAAGGTACTCTTAGAAGTTGTCACCACCAAAAATTTGATTTTGTCGATTTCGCTGAAATTGAGACACTGATTCCAAAAAAAGGGAAACAAAACCAATGGTTTGCTCACTTTCTGGTAGTGTACTGGTGTTGCCTATAAATAATTACACAATAAATTATTTGGATTTCACACTCCTTCTTGGAAATATTTAAGCTGAAAAACAACCCATAAGGCAAAAAAAAAAAAAAAAAACACAATTTTGACCCATATTGGCAGCTACTTTTCCTCCTAAAGGGAGGAGCACTAGGAACTTGTTATTTTTTTAAGCTACTGATATGTTAGCTATTCACAGGAAAAGAGTTTACTTTTGGTTATTATTTGCATAAATAGATATCTCGCGGATAGCATATGCATGTTTTCCTTGAATACCATAGGCTTGTGTTCGTCTTCTTAGACTTAACAATAATAAAAAGAGATGTAGGAAATAAATTGGTCGTACAAACCTTTTAATTTTTAAAAATTAAAATTTATTAACTAACAAAGGGGTTTAAATTTTCAACCTCTACAGCCCCTTGCCCCACCCTAAACTGCATAAAAGAAATAATAGTTGCTGCCAAGATTGTTACACTTTTTTAATTTGATACTTATTTTCATTTTATATGATTAAATCGATCAAGTTCAAATCTTTTAGTCTTGAAATGCAATGTTCATTGGCTTAAAATTTAAACAAGCAAAAGGAAATAGAAAAAAGAGGGGTTCCCCCTGAGACCTAGGGGATTTCCCTTTATTGTTTATATTTTAAATGATGGTTTAAAAGAAAGGGGAACATCCTTATTCTCAATGCTTTATTGGTTGATAGGAATATAGAATTCTTCATGGGATCTGTGAACAAGTATTTTAGTTCGTTAACTAGTTGTTGTCAGTTCTTATTGAAGCATGTTTCACATCAGTTTTGAAAAGATCAGTGTGGGATTAGATAGGTTATTCTAGTTTTTATTCTTCGGGAATTGTATTACATCTATTACTTTTATTTTAATATTGTAAATATTTGAATATTAATAAGGCGAAATGGAAATGGATGTTAAAATTAAAAACTCTTTATCACCATGTTTGATTAGTAGCCAGTTGAATGATAGTTGCCATAAATCTATATATATATATAAATGGAGTTTGGTAAATTTATTCAGTAAGACCTCAGAAACTACCCGGCAGATTTGGCTGAAACTTTCGCCGTTTGTTCTTTTTGGAACTGGGGAGGTTTGTAGACCAGTTCGAAAAAAATCCGATTGATAGTTCCTTTTTTATTCTAATTTGTCCAAATTTTTGCATAAATGCCCAATATGACGGTTGAAAAACTAAGTGCACATATTAAAATTATGTGTCCTATCTAAAGCGCTTATTTTTCTGCTGAAGATGGCATCTGTTAGAAAATTCTAAGTTGTATGAAAAACGAGTTATTGAGCTTTTTTGTTCCATGTTCGAAGGCTTTCCTCAACCAAATTCATTATTTAGTGTATCATCTCAACTCTCAGTTCATAGTTAGAATTGTTGAATGTTTTTGTGATTCGTCTGACTGTTTGAGGCTTTTTCTCAAGTCAAATCTTAAAGTAACGTTTTCCCCCCCAAGATTGGCTAATAATAACTAGATTTGGTTGATTATTTTACATTTAAACGGAGCTTTAGTGTAATTAATGGGTTTTTTTAAAAATTATTTGAGCTGATTGGATTTTTTAATCATTATCCAATCTAACAGCAGAAACCTCGCCAAAATTTATGCAGAAAAATTTCAGTAGCGGATGCATTTGGCAGTTTTTTTCAACTGTCGCGGTTTTTGAAGTCAAAGACTCCATAATTCGCAACTCCAATAAACTATAGGGGGCGCTTTGGTAAAACAAACAAATGCCGGAACTTATAACTTGCTTTAAAGCTTAATGAATTTCAGTAATTTTTCATTGTGTTTGTGGGAAGCTTTCTTTTCTATTCCTCTGAAATTAAATTATACCACAAACTGTTGTTTGAAGCCTGTAATTTAGCCCAAAGAAAACACGTGGAACAGTATGTTTTTACCTTTTTCGGCAGGTATTGTTAATCACCGCAAGGGCGCAAGGTAGCGTATTCAAGCTCTGCAGTTGCGAATAATGTTTGTCAGCTTTCACCATGTAAACAAAATATCGTCAATCAAAGAATCTTTAAAAACTTTTTTTACTGTAAAATAATCCAGCAACTAAATTAGGTAAATCCATAAACAGCGCAAAAACTTCTATTAATTTGACTTCGCACAAATTCAAACCATCGCCAAATTTTACTACTTATTTTGGAAACATTTCGGATGAAATTGTTTAGTGCCATTTTATGGTGACGAAAAGTATCTCGGCATATGGCGACAATATCAATTTTACAAAAATTAGTAATATAGCGTTTTATAAAGTAAGGAGGGGGAGCATTATCCAAAGTATCCCAAAACGATTCCCGCAAATTCAGTAACATTTTAAATTGCACCAACAACCCACAATAATTGAAATTTTCCAAAATAACTAAAGCAAGTTTAAGGGGATCACGGGGCGCGCGGTTACATTTTTTTAAACAGTTCGTTCTTCAATAAACATAAAGAGAAGGTAAAACTCCATGTAAAAAAAATAAATAAGTACTAACTGATAAATCTTTTTAAACATGTGAAGTTTAATTTTATATTTCGGAAATTCTTCAAATTTGTATACGCTTAAATTTTGTGTTTTGGTTCCTAAATGAATACTATTTTGTTCTTTTTACTTACTGCTACTTTAGTTTTATGCCCAGTAGCAGAAACTTTCTAGCCAGTCTGCGACACTATTTTCGGTAGTTGAAAATAATCTGCAGCATTATTATAAGTTTTATTTTAAGTTTTCATAAAATACACAAGTCCTTTGTGAAGGCCAAGACTTGGACAATTTTCCAACTGGCCAGTAGCCACTAGACCCGAAAAACTTAGTGGCCACCAATGTCGCTGAGTTTTAAAGCAATAAGGGGGGGGGGGGGGGCAGCAGCTTTCACTACTTTCATAAAAATAAATAGAACTCTACACACTATGAAAACCAATTCTCCAAGATATATTAATTTTAAATTTAAAGTTTGCGTTGAAATAGGTTTTTAAATTTTTTAAATTAGTAAATGAGAAGTTGGCAGGAAACTGCATTTTAGATGAAATATTTAGCTTATAGCAAAGCCTTCAAATCAATGAGGATCAAATACAACTGTGTAGATAATAATTCGCATTTTTCAAAAAAATATTTTATAAAAAGAAAAAAAAAAACATGATTTATTGAACACTTTATGTTATCTTCAATAGTGTGTTGAGGTAAACATCCAATTCTGCTTTTGGAAACTTAGGTAAGTAATAGTATCGTTTATTTCCATCTTGCGAATGACCAAACATGGCGTCGACGCGAAAAATTCATGGTTATAAATAGATATTTGAATTTGTTACATAAAAGTAGTAATAAATTCAAAATCCTTACAAAACTACACTTTAGGTGAAATAGTCAGTTTTTAGCACATTAGCCTCTAAAGCAATGAAGATAAGATATTATTCTGAAGATAAAATTTTGCAATTTTAAAGAATAATTAAGAATTATCCAAAAACAAATGGCACACTTTGCATAATTTTCAATAGTTTGCATTGCAATAAACATCCAATTCCGTTTTTGAAAACGTAGGCACTTCATGAGTCTTGCGTACCAACATCTTGGGAATGACCAAACATGGCGACTACGCTAAAAATTTAGATATAAATTTCTGAATTTGTTGCAAAAAAATATTTTCAAAATAAAAATCCTCATGAGACTAAACTTTAGTAAAAAACTTCCAGCGCTTTGCGTCCAAAGCAACGAGGATAAGGTGAAATTTTCACATAAAATTTTTCATTTCTCAAGAAAATTATTTAAAAAAATAAAAATAAAAAAACGATTTGCTGTAGATTTAAAGTTATTTTCATGTTTTGGCAGAAAGATAAAACATCCAATTCATCTTTGTTTTTGAAAACCTTTGCACTTTTCTACTTCGATTTTGTGAATGACCAAATATGGCGACTATGTTTCTAGCTGAAATGCTGAAGCATCCATCGCTCAAAAAGCGATCTCCAAACGATCTTTTCTAAGTTGCCTTTCTTTTTTTTTCTTTTATTTATTTTTTTTCTTTCTTTCGTTCTTTGGTAAAATTATCTGCAGGCCGCCGAAAAATCAGGGACGCACGTCTCGCGTCTCGCAGTTTCTGCTACCAGGGTTTTATGAGTAAGGAAGAAGCTAGATTTTAAATCATGTCAAAGAGGTGTGTTTTAAGTTCTTTCACTTAAAACAGAAAACAAATGCAAGTAACGATTGTTTCTCATAATTATTGCTAACCCAGGCAACGCTGGGTATTTTTGCTAGTATTCTATACAAAACAAAAAGGTATCATTTTATTTGCTTCATATTCATGTGATAATCAAGAAATTCTGAAGTTAAGAACTAAGTGTAAGGACATACTGTGTGTTATCACCATGAGCAAGTATATACAACCAAATACTCTCATTTATTTGGACAAACATGCTGTGATCCATTAGAACGTCAGTGCTCATACAAGAAATCTTTACATTCCATTACAATTAAAAGAGCTCGAAATTCAAATGGAAAACTAATTCCTGGAAGAAAACCATGTCGTCAATGTGAACAAATGCTAGAAGCATCCATAGAAGTAGCAAGTAATGAAGAGGACCATTCTGACATACATACCCAGAGAATAAAAAGAGGATGCATTAAATAAAAGTTTTAATATTCTTGGAGAGAGTCCTATAAAGAAGAAAAACAATTATCCACTTCTTCGCTGCTGGTTTCTTCATTAACAGTCATTTCATCGATTGTTAGAAGTGAACATGTTGCGAGTTCTGAATCACATTTGACAAATTCATCAAACGAAGAAACTTCACTTACATTTGACCAGTTTTCAGGGGGAACAAAATGAGTTACTTCAGCGTTTTCAATAGGACCATCCACTGAAGGCAAAAATCCGCCAATGGTGAAGCAGTTCTTTATCACTTTGGGTAAGACATTCTCACGCCAACATTATGAAATTCATAGCTTGCAAGATGTCAATGCTCATTTTTTTGAAACCTCATTGGTCTAAACTGGCGATAGCTGTTTGAACTAAGAGTTTCTGATAATGTTATTTGAGGGATTTAATGACTCCTAAATCCAGCGGCTGCAATTTACTCGTACAATTTGCAGGGAAGAATATGGCAGTTACATTTGTTAGAAAGTCAATATTAGGTGGATGAGCTGGACATTGATCGATGAATAAAATGATTCGCCAATTCTCTTTTTGCATTTTATTATCTAACTTTTAACCAATCGGTAAAAAATAAAAAAAAAAGACATAGTCATCCAAGATTTTTTATTAGCCATATACTTTGTTAATGTATTTACATTTTTGAAGCAGCGTGGCTTTTTTAACTTGCCAATAACAGGAGGTAATTTTTCAGACCCATCTGCATTGGCACACAATAACACGGTGAATCGAATTTTGCTTTTTTTACCACCATGACACGTATCTGATTTGATTACAAGAGTTTTAGATGGTAACAGACCTGTTTCATCTGCGTTAAAAATGTCCTTTAGTTTATAGCCCTTCATCAGTTCTGGCAATTGGTTTTGAATCCAGTTATCCACTGTTTCGCAATCAACATCTCCAGATTCTCCACTTACAATTTTACCTGTAATGCCGTGCCTTAGTTTAAATTTGTGAAGCCAACCCGAAGAAAATGATGCATCACATTCCACATTTAACTTCTCCGAAATTTCTTTTGCTTTCTCAATAAGCAAAGAACCACTGATGGGAATTTTGGCACTGCAAAACTGGTTGAAACACTGTAAAAGTACTTTTTCTACATCAGCGAATTTTCCACTTTGGACTCTAAGTTTTTTCGAAGCATTCGCACCATTTTGAAGATGGCTTTCCTCTATTATCTTACGCTTATAAATTAGTGCGTTTAGAGTTGACATGGGTAAACCTAACTTTTTCACAAGATCCACTTTTTTGAAAAGTCTCTTTTCATCCACTTCCTTCAAAATGTGCATTTTTTCTTTTAACGATAGGGATTTTCTACAACACGAAGTCATTGTAACTGCTATTGAATGATGAAATCCAGAAACTTAAGAAACTGGTAGGAAAGAGATTGCCCTCCTGCCGACCGGATATTGCATGTGAATCCTTATCACCTCTTCTGTGAAAGGAGGTGGGGGTGCTTATTTTCGCCTGGAATGGGGCTTTTGTTCAACTAGGCAAGTAGTATAGGTCAAGGTCAGCTGTGATTTCTAAGAAACTGGACAATCAACAGCTTAGGATCTGAGGTTGAAATGGGCACTCTCTTTCCTTTTGACTCAGAAAAAGAAACATGTAAATGAAATTGTGATTTCAGGAAAACGTATAAAAGAAATTTTTTATCATTAATATGTATTGGGCTCTGCAGGGACCAAGAAATAAAACGTATAAATTATAAAAACGTATAAACGGTACTTCACTGTAATACAAGAAAGTCAGGTTCAATAGAAAAACGGCGCCGCAGCCGCATTTCGGCTTAACAGGCATCAACACACAGTATCTTTTAATGGAATGGAAACTTTTAAAATCTGATTATTCAGTAAAAGCAACATAAAAGCGGACTAATAGGACCAAAATATTAAAAAGCAGTCTAAAAAGGACTTTACCCAAGAAAACGGACTTGGGCGGGAAAAGCGGACCATTTGGGAGCCCTGGCAATATGATTGGTATTGAACTAACCAATTACTATTAAACAGGTTAAATAGTTTTAAATTGATTTACAATACCTGCTGGTGGTAAATTTCTTCTGTAGAATACTGAGAAGGATAATATGTACTAGCATCATAAACTCTTTCGTCCAAAGATCGAAGACTCCTTTTGGAAGTTTCTCTAGATGCCATTTCCTAAAGTGGAAAAAAAAAAAAAGGTATGAATTACTCTGTTAAGCAACAGGTTTAAACTAAGCAACTGATTTCCCTCAAAAAAAAAAAAAAAAAACTCCTTACTTCTCCATTGTTGTTCAATAAAACTGAACTCATTGTTTCTGAAGTAAACCATTTTTGTCCCCTCATAACCAAATCTGTAGGAGGATTGTGAGAAGCTCCTGCATCCGAACTCCAAATCTACAAACAAAACATAATATTAAGAATATTAGCTAAACATTTTGCATATGCTTTTGCCAGATTAACCAAGGATTAGTCCAGATATCTATGGAAAACATTGTAAAAGCTGCATATACATTGTCATAAAAATTGGTAAATCAAGAATAACCACGATTAAATTAAATTTTATATATGAATGGACAAGACAACATTGATATAAGTGAGTACAGAAAAAAAGCAAAATGATCAATCAATTACAACAGGAAAGCCCCTAAATAAATGGAGGTTTTAGTACCCTGTAAAGGCACACCTAGCATGATTTCACTAAGCGATACAGGCAAGCATGGAGATAAAATATTCTAGTATGATAGACCTGCATAATCTTGTTTTAGTTACCAGGGGTCTGTCCAGGATTTTTCACAGGGTCCGTTTTTTGTGAAAAATCAAAAATTTATGTAAAAAATTATTTTTTTTAAATAAAATAATTTTGTAAAAACAAAATTTTAAAATTTTAAAGATTTAATAAATGTATTAAGGGGGGGGGGGGGGGTACTCATGGCGCAAACTGCGGCATTGAAGTAATTTGTTGGGAGCTTTATTGTTTGTATCTTTTCTGTATTTTGTTTTAAACTTTTAAATTTTGTAATTCAAATAAAAATAAATTACATTTGTTTACCTCTGAATAAAGCGTAGTAAGCAATAAAAATGCAAAAAATTCAATTCCCGTGTAAATTTTAAAAGTGAAAACATAAAAAGTGCAAAAATGGCAAATAAAAGAGTTTATTTTAGTAAAATTCTTTTAAAATTGCATGTTAAAAGTTTATGGACGTTTTATTGTCTATCGACATAGTTAAAGCAAAAATAAAATTAAACCATCAATTCAGCGTAAAAAGAAAAGAACACAGAATTCTGCTTAAACTAATGATTTGTTTGCCTTCTAACAAAGCTTAGTTAGCATGGAAAATGAGTAAGGTTTTATTCTGATACTGGATGCAGAGAGATCGTGATATTCAAAATGGGCATCAAAAGTAAAAACGACAAATAAAAGTTTATTTTAGTAAAACGATTATAGAATTGCATTTTAAAAGGTGAAAAGCGATGAATAATATTATTAACCACTAACGTATTCGTCAAAAATTCAGAGTAAGAAAAAAACAAAAAAACAAAGGAGGTGAGGAGATGTAGCACAAGCAGGGTTGGGTTTTGGACTGTTCAAAACTGGTTTAGGACAGGACAGGTGGTTTTTACCGTCCAAAACTGTTCAAAAGTGTTCGAAACTGCCTTAAACTGTCCAAAACTATGCTAAAGTTAAAGGGGTGTAATCTAATCAATTCGTTTTCACTGCAGTATTCATGATGAATAAATAAAGATATTAATGAGGTTTAATTAATCAGTATTTGATAATATTTTTCTTCAAAATGTTCATTTAAAAAACATTTTACTTAAAAAAAATTGCCAATAACTTTTTTAATAAAACTTATTTAACAGTTGGTAGAGTTTTGAAAGGAAGTTCACAACACTACCAAGACAACTAATTTCAATTCCATTCAAACGCAAAGGAACATTATTAAATGTACAATATTTAGGTGCAAGAAAAAAGCTAAATTTTTTAAATGGTTTTTGCAAATAAGTTTTACATGATTTTTTAACAAAAATCATTTTTTAAATCTTAGATTAAAGAACAAGAAATTTATGATTAAACACTTATATTATAAAACTTGTGCTATTCTTTTTTTAGTTTACGTTTTTAATATACATTCTGTAACTAAAAAAAATTGTAATTTATTGCATTTAAGTCAATTATTGCACTATATTTTGAACACTTTCTTTTGCACACATGCATAAATGTAAAAAAATTTAGTTTATGCAAAAAAAAAAAAAACTCCTGCATACAAATTGAAATTTTTAATGAAGAATATAATTCCTACTTAACTAGATTAAAATCAGCCGCATAAATAAGTTACATATATATTTATACCTAAATGTTCACATTGAATAAACGACCCCCGCCTCCCCTCCCCTTATCAGATAGGGAACATTTTAAGTATACGCTGTTAAAATTATTTTCTGGTTGGGCCACTGCAAGGTGAATTTGTTTTTTCAACAGCCAAAAAGATTTGGACCCGAAAAGAACTTAGACATTAACGACTGTATTGCAGTATGTAATTGCTTCAAATGTGCCAACTCCTCCCGAACTTGTAGAGCAAGTGAAGAAACCTTTTGCTTCTTCTGCAAGTGTAGTAGCAAAGGTTTACAACCACCTTGTAACAAAACTTTTAATATATACATTTTAGATTATATTAGACATTAGATTTTTACATACCGTACTTTTTAACTTACATTTGAATATGTTTCAACGTGTTTAATATCTGCATTCTTTTTACTATTTGTAAAAGAATAAGTTATACAAAAAAAAAAAAAAAAAAAAAGATATTGATTCATTTATAGCAATAGTTAGAACACATTGCAATCCACCTTAAAAACACTTATTGCAACATACTGACCAAATTTTCGATTCAATTGGTTAAGTATTAATATAGATAGTGATCTCTTACTTATACGCGACCTCTGTTATACGCGTTTTTCTCACAGGCCTGGCCAGCGATATAGGAAAACAATGTTAACTCTTGTTCATTTATATGCGAAACCTAAAATGCACTTTTTACTTATGCGCGATAAATGTTTTTCAATTTTAGTTAAATCACCTAATTCACGCTTTGCTTATCGGAGGATTTGTGCCCTTCTTGTTCCCACTCTTGAAATACATTCACACGACGTTATTCCATTGTTCGGATTCTTCAAAGTGTTTTTTTTTTGCACAAGTAGGGGGTGGAATTAGTCTTGTGATTGACTTCGAGAGGGGAGAACAGGTTACACACAAAAAGGTTGACGTCACTAAAAATCGTGCTCAAGCGGTACGCATTGACATAGCCTATCGAAAATCTTTTGCATCCTCGTAGACTATAGCACTGATCATGCAACATTTTTTTAATTTTTCGGGAATTCGCTTACGTACTGTACAGTGCATAAAAAAATGACAAAACATACAACTTCAAATTTGGCTTTTTTATTAAATCACAATGTATAAATGGAAGTTAAGTGCGAATTTATTCATTAGTATTAGTAATATACTATTAGTATTACTATAACTGATGTTAACTTATTTCATTTAAGCTACTTTTTGGGTTTTTCACTTATACGCGAATTTCAATTATGCGCGAAAATTTCACTGTCCCGTTTGGTCGCGTATAAGTGAGAGATCACTATATGGCATTTATGAGAGTGTACTGTCGCCATCTTTGACGACGTCAGTCTAGAAAATGTACCAGATGGCAGATGTCCACCCAAAGCTCAAAATACTTTCCAGGACACCTATTAAGCTTTCGTGTGAAAACATTCTCCCTGCTCAAGCTTTCTACGGAAGTGTTGAGCATTTATGAGAGCTACCGGCCACCATCTTTGATGACGTCATAGCAGAAAAATATACTAGGTGGAAGATGTCCAACCAAGTCCAAAATACTTTCTAGGACACCAATTTAACATTAAAAAAAATCTCCAGACTCAAATTTTCTTACACATGTGCTGTCAGATCCTGGACTAATTGCCGAAAATTATAAGATTAAAAGTAAAGCACCCGTATTTGAATAGTGAACTTGTTTTAGGGGGGAGGGGGGATTTTAATTGCGATTTGTGTTACAGTATATCTCTGTTTTACCAAAAAAAAAATTCCATACTGACATGCTTAGTATGAAGTGTCGGATTGTACAGTTTATTAAAAAAACAAAAATACAACTTGATAGAAAAATTTAAAACAAGATGGATGTGTGTGTGTGTGGGGGGGGCATTTTGAAGTTTTGCCCCCCCCCCCCCCCCCCCCCGAAACTTCCTAGATCTGCCACTGAGGCAATGAGAAGCAAAGGAATGTAAGTGGACATTTTCAAGTTTAAAACGCGTTTAAAGATAACCTAGGTAGGCTTTCATTGATTTTTTTTTTCAAAATCATGCTGTACAGCGGCATCTACCAGTACTATCTTTTGTCCCAAGACAGAGGAGAGTTTCCCCTACTATTTGTACTAGTAATGGCGCAAGTTTGTCCGATTTTGGAGCGTAAGTCCATTTGGCGGTCTTTTGGAGCAGTTGGCACATCCCTGTATAAGCTACTTTCTGATTATTATGCTTTTACTGTAAAAGTTTCGATGATATTCAATATTTTTTAGAAGTTACATACATACCGTTACATGTGACTTTGGTTTAATGATTACAGTTCTTCCAAACTTAAAAGTGGATTCTTGCTCACCAGCTTTTCTCACTAGTTGCCAACCTCCCAATGGTATTTCCTTTTTTAAAATGAATACAATAAAAACAATTAATGGAGATTATAAACACAACAGTACCGTGCATGGCTATTTTTTGAACTTTTTATTCAATAGAAATAGTTAAGACAAAAAAAGAAATTTACAACTGAAAAGATATTTCCAAGAAATATTTAAAAAAAAAAAAGCGCTTATATTTTAATAAAAATGATAAATGGTGGACTTGCACAACAATACAATTCAATTTATTTTTAATCAACTAATATTAGAGTAAACACAAATTGCTTGCCCGCAACACTAAAATTTATGGAAGGGAATCGCAAAGGCTTAAGTACCTCTTTCATTACAGGCTATTAAAGCTTGGTTTGGTGAATGAACCCATCAACCTATAGCATCAGAAACATAACAAGGTGGCCATAGGTATAAAAGGCTGTAACAAAAGAAGTTCAATTACCCTTTACATTACTGATTCTATATTTAGGGTTGCCATCAAAATTTTACTTGAAAATAGTTGCTTTAGTAGCCTAAAATTTGAAAATAGTCGCCTAATTAGTGCCCTCAGAGGAATAGTTGAGTTGCATTTGGAATTCGTAAAGTTGCTTTCACCAATACATTTTTTAAATTTGCTAACTCAAACCTACATCACGTGACAAAACCACATAATACAAAACCTTGAAACATGATTATTGACAACATCTAGTAAATACAAGAAAATCAAAACAATTTCTCAGATTTAACATTTGTTTCAACATTTACCTAGTTCATTTTTTTAAGCATTTTCAAATGGAATTGCTGTTCACGCATCATGAAGATGTTACGTGTCACGTCACATTTTAAGTTTCACAAAGTGAAAAGAAATCTTAATTAAGATATTGTTCATTCCAAGGCAAATTAAACATACTTAATCTGGGCTAAAAACATTCAAGAGTTATAAATTGAGCTTTTGTGCGATTAAAACAAACATACAATTACTGCATAGTTTAAAAACTTAAGACCTGTCTTGGGGTTTTTGTTACATAATCAATAAAACTTGGGTTTTCTTTTGTTAACAATAAGTTTAAACTGTTCTTTCCCCTTCTTGTAACTTTTCTGCACCTTCTATCATGCCTTTTGCTACGCTAACTTTAGACAAATCACTTTTCTCAATAAGTTATTTCAGTCATTGGTTTGCTAATTTCAATATAAAATAAGGAGACTCTTGATTGGGTTTCTTTTCTGTAGCAGTTTTCTTGTTTTATTGCCCATCATATAAAATGACTGGTCTAATAAGGGTTGTGTATAGAGTTATTTTTATATTAATAGTGATGAATTAAATTTTAAATGATTCTTTAAATCAAAATAGCATCTACTTGTCATCAAAATTCAAAAAAAAAAAAAAAGTTATTAAAATGTAACCAAAATAAGTTAATTTAAGGCAGCATACAGTCAAACTAATGTATGATTGTCAACAATATAAAAATATTTAAAAGGTGCAAAAGGATTGATATCTTAAATATGGGAAGAATAATCCGAGACGCATATGTTAAATGTTGGCAAGCTTCCAAAAATTTATTTATTCATTATTTTTTAAAATAAAACATAGAATAGTTTATCAAAGATAGCATATGTCAAAATAATTTCCGACTGTCAAAAACAACAAAATGTTTAGAAGATGCAAAAGGATTGAAATCTAAAGCTGAGGAAGTATGTTTCTCCACACTCGTGTCGAGCACATTATGCCCATCATTCTTTCTGTTTTTAATGAATAGCACAAAATTTGAAAAAAGTTGCCTAAAATTGTATGAAGACGCTAATTTTCAAAAAACAGTGGCTCTTAGGCTGTTTTTGAGCATAAAAGTCGCTATAGTCGCCTATGGTCAGAAATAGTTTCAAAAGTTGCCAGTGGCAACCCTAGTATTGTATGGAATGGTATGTTTACAAAATAAAGTAGTTAATTCTAATTTCAGAGGAAGAACTGAGAAGAAAAATTTAAATAACAATATTCAAAAAGCTATTCTTTCATATCAGTTACATCAAATACAATATAATACTTATGTCAATAAATTATTATTGTGTATTACAAATGCACTTAGGTTAACAACAACAAATAAATAAATAAATCTTAATTTTGATAAAATTATCCTAATGATTCAAATTACTGAACCACAGAGACACTAGACCTTTCTTGCCAGAAGAGCAGAATATCAATAGAAAAAACTTCTCTTTGGACAGAACCAGATGTGCCATTGGTTGCAGAAAAATACAATTTCCAAAAATCATTCTTTTTAAAGTAAAAATTAATGACACAGAATTTTTCCATTTCTTAGAATGCATCAACATAAAACCTATGCTAAACTTACAGTGTTTCCTTTGTTGAAAAGTTTTATGTATTTCCCATCCATATCATGGTCTTCTATTTCAACATCACTTTTTGCAGTGCAGGAAACATGAGAATCGAGACTAGATTTCTCTCCTGATTCTAATACTGTGCGCTTTCTTTTTGTACTTCTAACAGGAGTACGTCGAACTGGTGTACTACGAGCTCCTTCAGCTGTAGCAGCTCTTGAGGGTGTTATGTGCAACCTGTAAATCAAGTTTCAAATAAAGACAAAATAATTTACAGGGTTCATACACTTGTGGTTAAAAAAATTCGGACTTTTCCAGGTTGTTTTTTAGAAAATTCAATGTTGCTCACTTCATTAAAAATTTAAGTTTAAATAGCAATATTTTCAAAAATAACTAAAATTATTTAAAGTAGCAATATGAAAGAACTGGAACTTCTCCCTTTAGATTCAAAAAAAAAAAAAAAAAAAAAAAAAAAAAAAAAAAAAAAAAAAAAAAAAAAAAAAAAAAAAAAACTAAAATTTTTTTTTCTTTCTTAAAATTTTAAGTGTTTTTCTAACATTCTGTTCAAAATTGTTTTAATTTGTTTACTACTTGTTGAAAACAAAGTACTTTTAACTTACTTAAGCGTTTCTTTGATGTCATGTGTCATGCGTAATATTATAGCTTTTTGCTGTAGTCTTGCAGCAATCTTTTAGCATACGCTTTTGTGGTTTACAATACTTCTCTTTACTTTCTTCTTAGTACATAACACAAAACATATTGAGCAAATGCAAAGCTAAATTTCATATGATTAACTTGTTGCATCGATTGGCATACCATATAATGCATAATACAAAAATCAACATCCGCCGATCATAGACCAATGCCAATAACTGATAGACATAGTATGTCAATCTAAGTGAAGGTTTATTATCATTATTTTTCATGTTAGATAACCTTTTGATATTTGCATGTTGCATATCATTGTTCCTTAACAAACGCTAGAATCTGTGACATAACTAGTCTTGGAATAGAGAACGACTTGTGTAGTGGGCGTTGCCCATGACGTGACTACTTTGACGTCGATCTTTCTAGAACAAGTGACGTCATGTGCACACGCTTCGGGCTTGGCCACTGAAGATCACGATCTGGTAGCATTGAAGTGAAGATATGCTAATGAGATTCAGAATATAAGCGAGGCTGTTATCAGTTGATCTCACTCTCACTTCTTGCACAGCCTAGACATGTTGACTCATGTCAGGCAAGCCAACTTGCTGTTTGTTCAGCAAGCCTAGGCTGTTAGCCTTTTATGTTTTATTGAAGTAGTATGACGTTTGTCCATTGAAGACTTCGTTCCTCATGAATGATAGTCGGGTCAATTGATAATTACTTATTAGTCTAGGTCAACGGGGTATTTGCAATAATGATATGCTTATTCTTATTTACTTTTTGTTAAAGCCATATACTTTGTTTTTATCTTTTAATAAATTAATTGATGTTTACTGAGCTATTTGTCTTCAATTATACTGATTCATGAACTCGAATTTCACACTCTGCTAAATGTATTACGTTGTTTGGGTAAGAGTTAGTTTTAATCATATCTTCTCATCCAACAATAATCATTTTTTTTCCCTTTTGCATATTAAAGGATGCTTACATTAAAATTTCAATTTTTATTTCCCAGAAAGTAATAATCTTCTAAAATTCATAACTTTTGCACATTTTATGTTATTTTCAATAGTTTACATTAATATAAACATCCAATTCTTGTTTTTGGAAGTTTACATCTACTTCCATCGTGCAAATGACCAAATATGGCGAATAAGTGAAAAATTTAAGTTAATAAGTAGATTTTTGAATTTGTAGCATAAAAGTAGTTATAAATAATTAATAATCCTTAAAAGAACAACAATTAAAACAAAATAGTCAGTATTTAGCACGTAAGTGTCTAAATCAATTAGAACAAAAAATATTCTTAAGATTAAATTTTGCATTTTTCCAGAAAATAATTATGAATGATCCAGAAAAAAAGGTACATATTGTGTTGTTTTCAATAGCTTGCATTGCAATTAACATCCAATGCTGTTTTCGGAAACTTAGGCACTTAAAAAGTCTTGTGTACTTTCACATTGGGTATGGCCAAATATTGAGGCTACGCCCAAAAATAAAAAATCATTTTTTGAATTTGTCGCATAAAGACAATTAAAAAATAATAAATCTTCATGAAACTACAATTCAGTTGAAAAGTTTTTATCTCATTTGCATCCAAGGCAATGGATAAGGTTATGTTTTAAGAATAAAATATTTCATTTCTCAAGAAAATTGCCATTTTGTGGTATTTTCAATTAAAGAAAACATCCAATTCTGTTTTGTTTTTCGAAACTTAGGCATTTTGGGATGTGTCTACTTCCATCTTGTGAATGACCAAAAAATGGCGACTACATATCACATAGTTGAAATGACTTTCTGATTAAAAAAAATGATTTTCCCCGATCGAAGTCCCACCTTCAGGTTGTGCTTCCGAAGCAGTAAATTGTCTTCTTCCCTGTTGAGTTTGCGCAAAATTCCTGTTCACCCAAGGATTTTTCTCCTTGGGAACTATTGAGCAGGGTTCATGCACTTGTGGTTAAAAAAAATTCCGAATTTTCCAGGTTTTTTTTAAAAATTCCAGGTTACTATTTTTATTCAAAATTAAGTTTAAGTTACAATATTTTCAAAATAATTAAAATTGTTTAAAGTAGAAATGAGAAAAAACTGAAACTTTTTCTTTTTTTCTCTCCCAAAATTTAGGTTCCCCCCTACATTTTGTTCAAAATTGTTTTCATTTTTTTTACTACCTGTTGAAAATAAAATACTTTTAACTTATTTTAGCCTTTCTTCGATGCCACGTGTCAAGCGTAACATTAGAGTTTTGCTTAATTGTAAAGTATGAATATGGAAAGCAATCACTGGCATTCCAAACATCAATTAATTCTATTAGTTGCATTTTATATTATCAGTTTTTCACTTTTAGTTCTTGATACGTCTCACTGTAAAACTTCTGCATTAGTTGGTAACTACGATTTATTAAATGCGTCATTTTCAGACTGCATTATTTGAGACTTCAATCCAAAGATGATAGTGGACTTGAGTAAAATTTTCTGAAGACTGTGAAATGTTTTGAAATTATGAGGAAGTTCAACCCCACCCCTTCCCCGAAAGAAAAACTCAAAATTTGCATACAAAAATCATTGATAAAAACCATTTTAAAAGTTTTTTAAAATAATTTTTCACTCTTAAAATGTGTTGTTAGCAGCCCAAAATTTTCAGAAACGGTAACCCAAAACTTTCGGATCATAAACACCCCTGCTTCAATTGTATAATATTAGGCTTATTTATTGGAATTTCTATCCATAAAATAGAGAAAACTATAAGAATTTGCATTCTACTCTTTGTTGATAAAAATATTCCAAATAATTTAGATGGTTTGAAATGGATAGAAAATACATTGCATGTACTACTGGTATCTTAGGAGCTGTTAACATACTTTTTCTAACACATCATATCCTCTATATAAGTGTACAAAAATCTTATTTTCTATTTAACAATTTTGTGCCCCAATGTAATTTATTAAACATTAATTTAACTAATATCTACTGTAATTTGTATTGAAAGTATGTTTACACCT
Organism: Uloborus diversus; assembly: GCF_026930045.1. Classification (NCBI taxonomy): domain Eukaryota; kingdom Metazoa; phylum Arthropoda; class Arachnida; order Araneae; family Uloboridae; genus Uloborus; species Uloborus diversus. Next base: position 141,000,586 of record NC_072731.1, read on the forward strand.
ATAAAAGAGCTTAAATTTATCAAAAAAAAATGCTTTGAATGAAAACAATCCATCGACTTTACTCAATTTTAATTCTTTTTAATCAATTTTTTACTATTAAAGCTACTACTTGGTAAATCTTGATCAGGAACGCATTCATTACATTTGAGTTAAAAAGACTAGTTATGGTTAATGCTACTAGAGCTGATGTTTTTAAAAAATGATTTGAGCAAACTGATAGCACTTCAAAACAGAAGGATTAAAACAGGAAGTATTGTGCTTCAACCCATGACTGAAGATTGTAAAATAAATTTTGTATGGCCCAAATTAAGTCCATCAGTGAAAGATATTTTTGATGACAAAAATATTTATAAAATAAAAAAATGAACATTGATTTCATTCGCCCGTTATCCTATGTAATGGCATACTGTACAAAACAAGCAAAAAGCTAGATTTTACTCAATTTTGATGATACAGAAAAAATACTAGATTTGTGATCAGTAAAACATTTCTAATGAGATAGAGGAGTTCAATAAATTTAAAAAACTTCGACAATGCTCCCCTCCCTATTAATGGGAGGGTGACCTCCATTTATTCATTCCTCCTCCCCAAATCACATGCATGTTTTAGGGGGGTTTTTTCCCCCAAACAATAATGCATATTTTAATTCATTTTCCTTTTGGGGGGAGGGGGATACTTCGTTATAATTGTGCAATGCATATTTTAATTTAGTTTTTTTTTATGGGAGGAGGGGTGATCCTTATTTTTTCAAATCAAACATGTTTTAGTTTTTTACCCCCCGAACTGTAATGCATATTTTAATTAAAAACTTTTTTCTTCAGATCTTATTTAAAATATTGAATAGATGTTGCATCTGTACTTTTCTGATATTAAGAACTACTGATAAGTTTAAAAGGATTAAGACTGAAAACTTAAATATGAAAGTGGCACGGAAATCTCAAACTCGACAAGCACTTTTCCAAGGTTTTTCAAGGACGTACGAAGACCTCAAAACTCCTCCCCCCATACCTCTCCATTTGCTAGATTTTCATGCTGCAGCAGTTGAAGGAGGAGTAATGACGTCAATCTGAAGCGAAATAGATTTAATACATGGAAGACAGGTTGAATAGAAACAAGGCGCCGTGGCCGCGTGTTTGGGCATAACAGACACTATCTTTTAACGCAGTAAAATCTTTTAAAATTTGATTTTTAAGTAAAAACGATATAAAAACGGACTAAACGGAAAAAAATGTTACAAAAGCGGACTTGAACTTTACGCTTAATAACGGACTTTGGCGGGGGAAAAAGGATCATTTGGGAGCCGTGAAATAATTTTAAGATAGGATAAATAGAAGTAATTTGAAATGGTCTAAGTGATTTAAACAATTACAAGGTGCAAAAGAATTGAAATCTCAAACAGAGCATTCAATTTTCAGAGAAGCACAAACTCAATGTTTATGTTTCAAAACAAGTACCATTTATGTATTGCAGTATTTATGAAAACTTAAATTTAGGTACCAGAGATGGAAATCATAATTTTGGGGTAGAAATCACGAATTTCACTTTTTAAAATATAGCTGAATTGAAAGAAATTGGTGCAAAATACCTTCTCCTGCAGAATGGAAAGCAATGTGATGAAATAGTTGTTAATATAATTTAAAACAAACTTTCTGATTTTTCTTTGACTTTAATCTGCAGTTATTTTAAGATAGTTTAATTTAGCATTAGAATTTTAGAAAAATTAAAACATATAGAAAGAACATATAAAAAGATTTTTCTATGAAAAATCTGAACTAAGGAACACAGAATTTAAAAGAAAAATACTTCCACAAGTAGTAAGTTAGCACAACAAAGGTTTTGTATACCTATTTTCTTCAACTTCCAGCAGTTTCCTATAAGCTGCTATTTCCATATCTAAAGCAACTTTGATATCTAAGAGCTCTTGATACTCTTGAATCTGTTTTTCAACATCACTTCTTAAATTACTCAGTTCTTCTTCTTTGGCTTGAAGAGCAATATGATTCCATTCTCTTTCTTGTTCAATCAGATTTTCTAAATCTTTGATACGATTTCTCAAAGAATCATTCTTGAAAAGAAACAAAACGTTAACAATAAATCGTAACATGAACAGAGAAGAAATTCTAAAATTAACAGGTAGAATTACAAAGGATGAAAAGAACTACACAGACAAATACTTAAACTTTTATCACAAAAAATATCTGCATGGCAGCTTCAGTTATGCCATTGAATGTCACACAGATAAAGTTAGAAATTTTTTAAAAAATAAATATAAATGAATAACATTTCTTCTATTTCATAAAAGTTTTTACCAAAGATTCCAATTCAGACAATTTTGAGGACATCTGTTCGGTTTTCATTTTCATGCTTCTAAATTCTTCTCCAGAGCTTTGAGAAGTCTTTAATTTATGGGATAATTCTGATTGAACATCAGCTAGCTGCATAATCAAAGAACACATTAAAGAGATTATAGTTATGGCTCAAAATTTCAATGAAATGCATTGCAGTAAAAACCCAATTATCAAGAAAGTCTCCAATTCTGGTTATGCGAATTTTGCTGATAGTTAAGCATAAAAGAATATTAAGAATATTAAATTCTAAAAATAGACTAATTCAGAATTAAAAAAACTTTTCATGAACAATGAAAAGATTTTCCTTCAACAACTTTTCTTAAAATTTAATCAGTAATTTCATAGTTAGTTTTGCACACAGTGATAATTTACCATAAAATTATTACCTTAGATTCATATAACATTACAATTTCATCTCTGTTAGATTTCATTTCTGATTCATACTGCTCTCTCAAATCTTGCAGAGTTTCAGACAACTTTTGTTCATAATTTTCTCTGAATGACTGATCAATATCAGTTATTTCAGTCGTTTTAAGAATTCTTGATTCAGAAAGCTCCTAAAATTCAAGAAAATACATATTAAACTATTTTAAGCTACAAGTGGAAAACAAAACATACTTCATACACAAAGTTGAAAATTATATTCAAGGACTAGTCAAGTACTTTTCAAGGATTAAACCTTTTGCTTCGTTTCGATGTGATATCAAAGCAAAGATATGTTAGTTTGGCTGGCAATTTGTGTTTGCTAAAGGGAAAACCTTTGTGTATTATTTGATATGATGTTGGAATTAGAGATATATCCTTTTTGTTTAAAACCTGATCTTTTATTCGATGTGCCTCGTAAACTGCTAACTTTGGAATCAGAGTACATATGAGACATACTAGTTTCATAAAAAAATTAGTTTTCATAGAAAACTGGAAAAATAATCTTTTATTAAATCCTTTTGGCTTTTGCAAAATATTCATAGGAAGAAAATGACAATGAACATATAACTTAGCTATGTGTCAAAAAATTTCTGGTTATAGTCAGAAACGCCTTTTTCGCCATGTTTTCTAGTTACATGGGGGGAGAGAAACAATGTGAGAAGTTGTTTGTTTGAAATATCAGATTTAAGTTATTTCATTAAAAAGCAATAACATGGAATGCTTGGTGTTTTTGCAGTCACAGTACAGCCCCGATCCAACGGTTGTCAAGAGACTGGAAAAAGTTACAGTTATCGTTAAATCAATGAGCATAGACATTTAATGCAGTCAAAACTGGACCAGTGAAATGTATCATTAAATTGAGGAAATCATTAAATCGGGTATTGTTATATCTAAGCTATACTGTACTTTAAAATAGAAAAATTGCAGGAACTAATGTCAAATATCCCCATCCCTTGATGACTTTTTCCTGTCGGTGCCAAAAAAACATCGCCAAGAAAACAATGTATGACAACATAAGTCATACATCGTTCTTAGCGATGCATTTTCGGCGCCAACAGGAAAAATTCAGATAAAAAATACATGATCAAAAGATTTCAGAACACAATATATGTTAAAACATGAAACCACAGCAAAAAAACTACTGGAATATACCCTTCAAAAATACCAGAAACTGGAAAGTTTTTGTACACAAAGAAGAAACACTAGAAGTTATTTAAAATGCTTGAATTAACAAATTACTATAATAGTTTGTTAAAAAGTTCTGTACTAATAGAAATAAAAGCTTTTTGCCAACATGCATTTCACTGAAGAAAAACTTTTCTCATACTCTACTAAAAACGAGAAAAGCAGTTCAAATCACAATGTTTTAAGAGTGTCCGTGTTTAGGAAAAAAAACTCCCTTTACCCAATAGATGGCGCAAAATGTTGCACCCTGGTTGTGACGAAAGCATCATGCTCGTTGTACGTTTTAGCCGCAAACTAGATTTACAACTGACAGGATTTACGCGACATCCAGAAAAGGGGACCTCTAAACCGGAATTTCGAGTGGAAGGGGACATATTGTTCTTCAGAGGAGTCAGTGAGGAATGTCTTTCATTGTTCAAAACACACCCCTCAAGTGCCTTCAGGCATTGACAGCGCGAAGGAATCGGAAAAGCAAACAAAACCGCTGCAGTGAAATGAGATGAGAGCATTTTTGCTTCGATTTGAAGTTTTGATCAGAAATGATTTCATTATACCAAGGGTTCAACTTTTTAACCGCGGAAACTTCGGTAAATTTACCGCAACATAATTTAGAAATGTCTTATTTTTGGCTATTAAATCTACTAATAAAAGTTGTCAATCTAATGTTTTTTTTTTTTTTTTTGAAATATTAATCTTTAGAAGCTTTGTTTCCTTTATGCTGCATTTATAGAATTTGCTAAATAGTAATAGAAAATACTAGAAAGTTTGTTAAATCAGACTTGGACAGTTTAAAAGAAAATTTTCTTTGAAAGGTCACATTTTTTAAATCTTTACGAGGAATTTTACCTTTTGTTCTTGACAAAGATCCACAAAAATTACCATGGATTTAAAGAGAACACTTGGTGCCATGGGCACCCATATGCAAAATTGTAAGGGGGAGGGGGCTCAGAAATTTTAACCATGGTTTAGCAAGATATTTTCCTCATGGAGGCAGATTTCAGGACAGATTAGAGTCATTAAAATTTGACATTTTTAATTATTTATTCAGTAATGGCTGTAGAAGAAATATTTTTATATTTTTACAAAGAAAATAGTACCCCCTATACGGGCGCCCTTGCTAGGTACGAATCTTTTAAAATTTTGAAGAAAACATAGTTTTTTACGACATTTAACAGGGCCCAGTCGTGCAAAGAGGGGGATGATCAGCTCCCCCCCCCCTCCGAGATTGATCTTAGTTTTCGCCTAAATTGGAAAGTGGATCAGTATTTCGTTTCATCTACCTATCGATGATAGAGTTTTTCTTTATTGCAAGGGTAGTGATGGGGCAGGTCACAATTTATGACGATATTAGGCTTCAAAAACTGAGAGACTTTTCTCTCTTTGGACGTGCAGGGCCGACTAGAGCCCTGGTCTGCCTAGCCGGAAACTGGGGGGGGGGGGGGGGGGCGTGCTGGAAATCGATTAGGAAAAGTGTCATGTGTGCTGAGTCTTAGCTCACGTCGACGCGACGTGACAAATTAATGCTTAGTTGCAAAATTCAAACTCCTAAAATTTTACATTTTTTGATCCCTTGAATTTTACCGAAGTTTTTCAAACTAAGTCTTGATACTACTGAAAACATTACGTGTCAACTTTTCAAACTAAAACAAAGCATAATGAAATGAGTAGTCAACAGAGAATGCTTTTTATATTGGGCAGTTAAATGCACAAAGCATCAAAATAATGATAGTCGACTGTCTACTATCACATTGGTGCAAATATTTTTGATAGGGTTAGTTTTCAGCGAATGAAATAACTTCAAAATCAGAAAGCGGCGAACTAGTAATGGGGTCGTTTCCATCAATCAAAAGCACACTGCTCCCCTGATTATCCGTGCTAATTAATGCACGGGTGTACACGAATAATCGAAAAACACGGATAATCCGAATATGACCAAGCACACAGAAAAGTGTATTTGGAGGCTATAAGTAAAGTGCACGGTGGTACATAAAATACTTCGGGTTTAATTACGATACTCTAATAATACAAGTAATACATGAGTACTAGTTTTGAAATATGTATTAAAATGTGGCATAATTTTTAACTTTAATTTAAAATTTTTTAATTTGAATTTTTGGCTTCACAGATAATCTGCAAACCGGATAATCCAACACGGATAATCGGGAGTATAATGTACTACTTTTAGTCACTGAAGTTGATAGAATGAGCGAAAACAAAAAAAAAAGTTGGGCGAGGAAAATCTTTAATGTTCAAAAACATTTAATTTTAAATTAATTCTTTAAAATGTCCGAATTTTCAATCAAGGCGTGACGTCACAAGTGATGAACTTTGGCGCGTAATCCTCTGGCGCACTGAATGTTTACACTTGCTGTCTACTGCGTTTCTAGCTTGTGATCATTCAGAAGCGAATTAAATATTGCGCTCGATGCTTGCTATCAACCATATCGTTGCCAACACATGTGAGTAAACGGAAGTAGTACCACAAATCCCGAAAACTACCAGAACTGTTTTTAAGGGGGGGGGGGGTGAGCGGAGTTCATAGGGATGCTTGTTTTAATCGAGAATTTATTGATGTGTTACCATTTTTTTTCTGAACAGGTCACAACGCTGTTTGCTCGATGTTCTTCATACAGTTTATTTTTTTTGGAATTATTTTTTAAACATACTTTTATGCACGTATCAGTCACGCATTCACTGAATATTTTTGACAGGTGCATATTGCTTTTTAATTAGAAAAAATTCCCGTAAAATTTGACGTGTTCAGATATGCAGTCGAGTCTCGACTTACTGGAGGGAGGCGTTCCAAGACACCTCGTGGATAAGTCAAAATTTCTCGTTGTGGAAAAGAGTATGTATTGTCCGTTTTTGACGAGAAGGCACTTAACCCCACCTCTTCGAATGCAGAGTTCCATCTTACGCGGGGGGTGATCGGTAAGCAATCCTTGCTCTTCTAAATGGGTCAACCAGACAGCCTTAACTTGGGCGTGCATTTAGATGTGCAAAAATGTCTTAGTGTCCTTTACATTACTTGTCAGTTGTCATTTTAGTTGTTCTTACATTTTAAAAACTGCTGCGTTTACAACAAAATGCTATGATCCGAATATACCTTCTGCCGAAAACAGCGAAATCGAATCATCGAATACCACGTGACGAAGGAGGAGTCAAGCGCCTTCTCGTGGAAAACGGACAATATACGAATTTTTTATTAACATACCCAATTATTTAAGACATTTTTAAACACCCCTCAAACTGTTTCAGACAATTTCTTAACAATATATTACCGTTTCTTGCATAAACAGCTGAATTTTTACCGTATTTTTAAATAAACAGCAGTATTCAAACGATGCACAATATCAATTATCAATGGGAGAGAGAGAGACATGAAAAAAAAATACGGTACATAGAGTATGCAGTAATAATAAAACACTACACTGTAATAGTACTATACAGTATTGCTGTGCTACCTTCGATCAGGGGCGGATTTAAATTCTTTTCAAGGGGCAAACGTGAAAAAAGTGAAAGCCATATTCCTCCCCTCAACCCACTGTGTAGGGGGGAGGGAATCAACTGTCCCCCTTTAGCCTGTATTTTAAATGCTAATCACCCCCTATCACCCCTCACAAACTTATCGCCTCCTTCAAGTGTTCAAGAAACTACTGTTCTAAGTCATAGCAAAATGTATCATCATAACAGCATAGTGTAGTCCATGGAAGAAAAAGGTTGGACGATACATATAGAAATATAAAAATTATTAATGATCAAAAGAGGGGGAAGGGCGAGCTTCAGTTCAAATCAAAAAGTGGGTAATGCTGTCCATCGACTACACTGTCTTAACTTAATTTAAAGCAAATTTGTGGAATTCCTTTAATTCTATATTATTGGTTTTCGAAAATGACAGTTACGGAGGGAGCGGTCATCTCCCCCTCCCCCTGGTAAATCCGCCACTGCCTTCGAACCATTTTTTAGTGTTTCAAGCTTTCAAGAATTCGTTATCTTGTCACAAACTTTCACTTTTTCCTTCCATCTTCACCAACTTAGCATGAAACAGCGTGCTTTGGTGCAGAATATTTCATCACCTTTCATATTTAGAATTTAAAAGAGTTGTTATTTATACACACTAACAAAGCGATGTTTTGACTAGTGCTAGGTGGGAACTAGAGCAGTTAGTGATGTTAAAAGGATGAAAGTATATTCACGAAACTAATATTTAGTAGTAAATAGCGAAGTCGTCACTTTGAGCCACGATTCCTTTCCAAAAGTTTTCGTGTTGTGGGTGAGGAATTCGCGTTAGCTCTAACATTCGTTACTCGAGAAAAACTTGCGTTATAGGCATTTGGCGTAAGTTGAATCGCTTTGGAGCGGGAGCCGACTGTATATTAAAGATATAAATGTTCAATTTTGATTGGTGAAAAAGTAAATTTATCATACATTTCACGACAGCTTATTTTTGCGTATTATAGTTTAAAGTTGGTTGTATTCAAAACGTTGATCAGAAAAAAACATGCGTCTTGTTTTGCCACAATGACTTGAGCAGAAAACGGAAGACCAAGTTAGCAAAGTTACTTATTGGATTTAGTTCAAGCACTTCTCTGCTTCCCGAACGTCATGAAATTTTAACTAAATACTGTTTTTTTTTCTTTAATTTTAGCAAGATTAGTAAACTCCGCCCCCCCCCCCCTTAGAATCATTCAAAATCACCGTAGAAAAGCATTGAAAGTTAAAAATTATGATAACTTGTAACTCTTCAATCTGAAAGAAACTGCCAATAAAATAAGAAAAAAAAAAACAAAGAAATAAAAATATCACCAAACCTAGATCTATTTAGATTTATCACCTAAAAATATATTAATAAACACAGTAAAAATAATTAATAAAAATAAACCCTATATTTGTGCGTGCAAATAATTCGAACGAATGAATTTTGAACGCAGCAAAGAATCACGTTACTTGCTATTTACCAATCACAAAGAATGTGGATTTTGACTAACATAAGACATTGAGCAACGTGACCGCAATAAGCAATGATGTTTCACTCATTAGGCATTTTTCAGTGCCCTCGTGGCTCTGTGGTAGAAACTTCGCTTCCTTTTGCCGGAGGTCGTGGGTTCGATTTCCACCGGTGCATTGAGGAAAAAAAAAGGAATGATAGCATTTTTTTTCTGTCTTGTTTTTCATATTTTAAATGCTAACGATGAAGTGCAGGTAATATATTGTACATTGGTATGTTATACATGGTACGTTTGGCACTCTTGGCTTCCTTAAGAGGTTTTCCATCTCCAGCTCAGTCATTTTCCTATGCCGGGCTGATGAGTGCTATTAAGCACGAAACTGCAGTCCTCGACTGGAAATGACTGAGCTGGCGGTGTATTTCATGTAATGTATTGTACTTTTGTACTTTTTTTCGGAAGGGGGGGGGGGTCGTGGAGCTTTTGTAACTGAAATGATCTTACCCTTCTCTTCACTTATCGAAATTTCTCGCGTAACTTTTTTAAAAATGTAAGTCCTGAAAAGGATTGCTTATACGGTCTTTAATTATACGAAAGGAACAGAAGGCACTCCTGCGAAATGTTTCCGAAATTGAAAGCTTAAAAATCCATTTCTTCGCTATTTTTACGGTTATGGGCACTTTTCGGAATATTTCCAAAATTAAGTCCTGAAAACGCATGACATCTTTCAGGATGAGGGTTGGGACACAAAAAATATTCGATATTGAAGTTCGAAAAACGAACTTTCAGACAATTTTAGATAATGTTATAGGGAGGTTTTTTCGAGACTCTTTCACGGCAATTTGTAGGGATGCAAGTCCATAAACCAAAATGTAATAATGCTGAGCGATCAGGCTCTTAAATTCGCCACTACGCTCAAGTATTGATGCTTCTCTAAATTCAATTTTTCTCTACATATTTTAGTTTTTAAACTGTTTAATGATATGTTTTTGAATGTGTTCCCTTATAAGAAATTCTTCGCGGCTCCCTTGGAAGTCGCAACATACAGGTTGGGAACCGCTGATTAAGAGCATTAGTAATTAACCAAGCTAGTCAATTAATGGTTAAAATATTTTTTTCTCAACAAAAGTTGTACTATACACATTCATATCTTTAGCATAAAAATTTTTCTAATTACTTTGGTATAAAGAAAAAAGCTTTAAAACTAACATTTAACGTATGTCATTACTACAGGTAGATCGTTTTTGTCAATTACTGCCGTTGAGAGCATTTTAGATCAATGCATGTAATCGACCAACTTTTAATAACAAACAGCATAAATGGATAGTTATTAAATGCATTTTTTTTCCCTTCACTTAGAATAAGCATGGATGATCAACATATCTCAGTAAATGAACCTGTAAAATTAAATTTAACCTAGAAAAATGCGATTCAACATTTTATCTGATAACAATTTGTACTAGTAAGAAAAGTGACTTCCTTGAAAATTTCTAGATGTCTCTGTAAGTATATCGTACTTAACCTTCATAATGTCCAATCAAAACCTTTGTTACAAGTTACTTCTCGTTACTGACTGATGATCAGTAACTCGCGGATCGCACTATAACACTTCTCGTGCAATTTAAATAAACGCTTATCAATCTAATGCTTACTTAATCTGTTTCTTTTCCAAGTCTAAAACTTTAAAGTATAAAATTGATATACAGATTTACACTATCCATTTGCACTAATTTGACATTTTTATGTTTGTATTTGCATTTCATTCCCAGAATTTTAAGCTTTGTCTTAAAATTTCGATACATTCAAATATAAAAACTATTAAACAATACATAATATACGAAGTACCTAGTTTCTAAAAAAAGTTTCGTGTCTAAAAGGTAATGATTTGAGCATATTACGCATACGCACACAATATGTAAAAATCTTTATTTTTCAATTTCAAAAATATTTTTTTTTAGAAAGTTCATATCATATTATCATAGATAATACATTTGCTCTTTGTTATAAAGGGCAAATATATGCACAAAAATGTCACACCTGAGCAAATGGATTGAGCAAGGTTTTTTTTTATTATTAAATAAGAACTATTTTCAGATCATCTTTGTCCTTCGTTAACATTAGAAAATATTAATTACTTCTTGAAAAATAGTTAAAACCGTTGTTTAAATAAAATATCACGAAATTTTAATGATCTTTGTTGCGTCAATTTAGGAAGATATTCATTGCGGATTAGGAAAGATTCTCCGGCGATCACTTGTTGGCCAACCTTCCACTCCTTGTTCACCCACCTATTTTCTAACACGAAAAATACAGCCGGGGATGTCCTCCCTCCCCCCTTTCTCTTTCTTCGACTACAATCACTGCCGCCTTGAGCACAAGCTACAAGCACTGACATCCGATACCACTGGCTCGATACTTCAGGCACACGCATGGAAAGCCTCAATTTTTCGCAAAAATCTAGTTCGATCCAGGTTTCATCTGCAAAACTAACTGATGGTGATATTTGTCCGGCGGGATCCCCACGTGATCACGAACAATTGGTTTTAGAGAAAAAAAAATCTAGACTGCTTTATGATGAATACGAAGGAATGAAACTTGTTACAGAATGTTTATGGTCCATATGGAATCAATTATTAGCATAAAAAAGAGAAAAAAAACGAGCTATTAATAAAATAGACCCTAATTTCACGTATCCTTACTTATTCGAGTTTTTGACGCCATCTATTAGCACTTTAGGCAACTATAAGATTAGTGGACAGAATCGAGTAAGTTTCAGAACACGTGAGCATTAAAATTTTTTTTAATGATATTTACAAAATATTTTAATTGCAATGCGTCTACATTGTTTCTATGGTTCAGGCGAAAAAATCTCGAATCTCTGTGTTTAGCTGATTTTTCATGAATGTGCGTAAGAGAAATATTTCATATTTGACAAAAGTGCTTTTTAATATCATTTTGTAATAAATGTAGGTAACTCAGCACCAATTTACTTCATGCACGTTGTTCTTTACACATTCATCTGATATAGTAAAAAGTTTCATTGCAATCCGGCGATTAGATTTTTTTTGTCGCTGTTTCCAAAGAGTCAAGTTTAGCATGTTTTTCTACTGGAACAGCCTTAAGCGGAAAATATACCCAAAACCAATCACAAACATAAAAAGATCAGAAAGTAAATTATGAACAGAAATGCTACTAAATTAGAAAAAACTCTAAGTTACTAGTTTGCATTTTTAATACTATTTCAGTCAAAAAAACGCAAAGTTATTCTAATTTCGATGCATGAAAAGTAGAAATGTCTCGAAAGAACATCACAAACATAAACAATACAAAAATACCATATATCTTAGTTTGCTATCCAGAAATGCTTTCAAAATAACCAAAAATATCAACTATATTTTACACAAAATAACGCCTTCATATTTTCATAAAATGCTCGAGTCAACATATTTTCAGTTATTCAGTACCTAAAGGGATACACCTTTATGGAAATGAAAACATTCTAAAAATGCATTGAAATGCTTAAATCAATCACAAAAAACTTGAGGAATTTTCCTGAATAATTCTTGACATTGATAAGAATTAACTTTTGGAATAAAACAACCACACTAGTTTTGTAAAATAAATTTTTATGCACTAAAAATAAAGTTAACTACGAAAAAAACTCAAGATTTTGTAAAAACATCAGAGTTTCGAAAGTGATCATTTTTTTAGACATCTAAAAAAAAGCAACAACATACCTTTGCATTGTCTAAATCCATGCACTCAGCCAGAAACAACTAATTAATAAGGAACTAATGTCAAGAACGAAAACACAACATATTGCAATCAAACAATGGCGCCTTACAGAGACACACCCACATCTTTTATTTTCCATTTCATTCACGGTCTAGTTGATGAAACTGACATTTTCTAATACTGACGCATCAAAACACAACTACCGAGTTTGAAAAAACATGAATTTGTCTTTCCTATGAGGTACATTGCACAAAACAAAAATAATAATAAGCACCCCCAAACCTGCACAGGATTAACAAGTTTGAATAGACCTATGTTGCCATCGAGTTGCCAAACAGGTTAGTATAGCCAGGGATGCCATATTTAAAAAAATCATTGCTTCATTGGCGATTTTTGTACTGTGCTAAAATTTGAATCTTGCCCGACAGAGGGGGGCCAACCATTTAAAAAAAGGTTGAAATTGGCACCGAATGCTTAATATAAATAACTTATATATGCAGCTGATTTTAATGTAGTTATGCAGAAATTAAATTTCTCATTAAAAATTTCAATTTGTATATGCAGGATTCTTTTTTCTTTTTCGACATTTATGCATATGTGCAAAAGAAAGTGTTGCAATAATTGACTTAAATGCAATAAATTACAAATTTTTGTAGTTACAAAATGTATTATATTGAAAATTTGAACTAAAAAAATAGGATAAGTTTTACAATTAAGTGTTTAATCATCAATTTCTTGTTTTTAAATCTATGATTTAAAAAATGATTTTTGTTAAAGCATTATGTAAAACTTATTTAAAAAATTACGCTTTTTTTCCACCTCAATATTGCACATTTAATAACATTCTTTTGAATTATAAATGGAAGTGAAATTAGTTGTTTTGGGATTGTTTAGAATTTTCTCTCGTAACTCTATCAACTGTTATATAAGGAAGTTTTTGGCAATTTTTTTAAAGTAAAATATTTTTTAAATGAACATTTGGAGAAAAATATTATCAAATACTCATTAATTAAACCTCATTAATGTCTGTTTTTATGAATTACGAATATTGCAGTACAAACAAATTGATTTGATTACACCCCATTAGCTTTAGCACAGCTTTTGGCGCAGGATACCTTTTCATGAATAGTTTCTCGAAAAGATAACTCTTCTTTCAAACTCTGCAAGTTGTTCTGTAAGTTAACTTTGTCCAATATTTCCTTTTCAAGAAGTCTTTTCTTTTCTTCTAATTCCTTTCCATACTTCTTCCTTTCCTCGTCAGCTTCCTATAATTCACAAAAGATTACATTTAAATATGGAAACATTGTCAAAGATTTAAAGAATGTTTTTTGTGAACAGTAGCCATCATTTCTGACTACCCACATTTTTTTTTTGATTCATGTATGCAAACATTAAAAGTTTTTAACATCAAAAATCAATTTAATTGAATGAATTAATTGATATCAGTACAAATTTAATTTTATATTTAAAAAAAAAAAGGAAAAAAAAGACTTTTGTTAAAGTTTGTGTAGTTGCATATCAGTACGAATCCCTAAACAAAATCAACAAAATCCAGATAGCAATGAAATTATAGAAAATACTACATATTTAAATTCATGCTTAAACAAATAAACACAAAGTTATGAATAGATTTAGATAACTTGTATATATTTATAATTTACTTACATTGATATATGCATGTACATCTTTAGAAATTTTACGTTGATTAATATGCACAATACAAAAAAAAAAAAAAAAAAGAGCAGTTGTTCCTTCAGCAAATTTCCTCACTGGCATATATCTCAAGTCATGATAACTGTGTTATCGTGACTAATAACTTACTGTGTTTGTTAAAAGTAGACCTTCAGGTTTAAACTAGATCAGGGGCCAATCCAGGATTTTTTTTCTCACTACCTGTTTTTGTGAAAGTATTGCATCAACGGTACAGATGTGATATACCCCCCCATTTGGCGACATTCGATTTTTTTTGCACAAAATTAAAATATTTTTTTCGCCAATGAGGCGATAATTTTTTATGCATGGCATCCCTGGCCAAACTAACCTGTGTTTAGCAACCCGAAGGCAATCTTACAGATATGTTCAAACTTGTTTACTTGGGTTTCACGTAGGAGAGATACGTGGTGTTGTTTCGTGCAATATACCTTACAGGAATGCTTATTTTGTGTTAGTTTAAATTCAGTAGTTGTGTTTTGAAGTAAAAACATTAGAAAATGCCAGTTTCTTCAAACTTGAAGGTTAATTAAAAGTTAACTCCAACGTGGTGTGTATCTGTAATGTGCCATTGTCATATGATGTATTGTTTTAGACTGAGTGCGAATATTTATACTATATAAAAAGGTAAGTTCTTTATTTTATAATTCAAAAAAAACCTCTCACTTCCAAAATTCTTTGTTTTTACAAATCCTTGAGGGGTTCTTGTAGTTTTTAACTTTATTTTTACTGTATGTAAATTAATTTTACAGAAATAGTACGGCTATTTTGTTCTAAAAGTTAATTCTTATCGATGCCACGAATTATTTAGACATTCTATTAACGTGCCTCCTTTAGGTACTGAATTTTATGTTAACAATTGAAAGTTCTTTCGGTTGTACTCTTAAAAATGCTGAATTTTATTAATAAATCTGCACAATAATGGTGCATATTTCACACTTAAAACTGTGTCATTATTGTACACCGAACGGAAGGAGCCACCCTTGGGTGTCTCCATGAAAATATACATAACTGTGACCATACTCCGACTGTAATGTATATTAACAGTCGGAGGGATAACGGGTCGAGCGGAGCGAGGTCCTGGCGAGCCAGAGGTCTCATAGTACTTTCGTAATGAGACCGAGGCAGGGCCGGCGAGCCGAGGTCTCATTATGAAAGTACTATGAGACCGAGGGCTCGTATCCCGGAGAAATGATGAAAAAAAAATTAATGTATCAATTTTGACTTGTAATTAATACAATAATTTATTTCATTGTATTTTAATATGTTTACAAAAAACCCCGGCCCTGTACATTTTTGAAGCATATATTCGTGATGTTTTTTGTTGTGCTTTTATGTTGTTTTTATATATATTGTGTTCTGAAGTGCTTTGATCATGTTTTTTCATCTGATTTTTTCCTGTTGGCGCTAAAAAAGCATCGCTAAGAACGATGTATGACATATGTCGTCATACATCGTTTTCTTGGCGATGCTTTCTTGGTGCCAACAGGAAAAAGTCGCCAAGGGTGGGGTATATCACATCAGTTCCGCATCAACATACTACTTTTATGAGAATTTTCTTTATCAGCAGAGTTTTTGTGGTTTTTTAAATCAGTCTAATTTTTGTAAAAGAAAAGTAAAGCAACTTTAGCTTTAGTTCAGAAAGTGCAAATTTCATCTACTATTATTTTTAACAAGTTTTATCAGAGGGAGAAGAGTGGAGCTGTCAACTCAAGAGGTATAAAAAATACCATTTTAATTCAGCTAAATTAGCTTCGTACTCGGTACAATACAGGAAACTATCAGGAACCGATCCCTTAAAACAGATGCTAAAAGATTGCGATAAAATTGGATGAATACACATTGGCAAAAAGTGGTTAAAAGTTAAGGAATATCATATAAACCAGCTTAGCATTTTAATATATACGTATATTTTGTTTCAAACAGAGAAACAAGTTTTCTATTTTAAAATGCAGATTTTTCTGATTAAACTTTAGATTTTTTAATATTGTTTTTGACTGTACTGATTTTCAAAATTAGTGTTGTAAAGCTGCTGATTTTATAACTTGATTTATGTAAAAGTGCCGATTTTAAAACACTATTTTTGTGAAGGTTTCAGATTTTGATAAAATTTGGTTCAGAGGTAGTATTTATATAGACAGTTTTTTTTTAAATGAAAAATACGAATTGGTTTCGAAGATACAGCGCTGTAAACATACCAAAAATAGGTCAAAACACATAAATGACCTAATTTTCAAAATTACCTAGAATCTTTTGTAGTTAAGATAGAAAACTGGAACAAGTGCTGTTTGACAGCCTTTTTAATGACCTTTCCAATGATATGAAACACGATTAGAATAAAGAAAAACATTTTAATTAAATTTAAATTAAAATTTTAAATTTCTCAAAATGCGTTGCCTCAATTTCTTTTCGAAAAAGTTTATACATTAGATATTACTGAAATGGCTGTAGAAGTTTTAAGACGGGATCACAATGGGTTCATGTTGAAATATTTCATTGAATATAGCAAGCATTATTCAGTAAATTACACCCATTAGCCAGGGCTAAAGCAGAAATACACCGCCAGCTCAGTCATTTCCAGCCGAGGACTGCAGTTTCGTGCTTATTAGCACTCATCAGCCCGGCATAGGAAAGTGACTGAGCTGGAGATGGAAAATCTCTTAAGGAAGCCAAGAGTGCCAAACGTACCATGTATAACATACCAATGTACAATATATTACCTGCCGGGCTGATGAGTGCTAATAAGCACGAAACTGCAGTCCTCGGCTGGAAATGACTGAGCTGGCGGTGTATAGCAAGCATTGTTGGATCTAAAACACTATCATCACATAATACAGCGTGTTTTAAGTAGAGGAAGACATGGGCAATTGAAATTAATTCCATTTTAGTTGAATAGTGTCAAATAACTAATTGCAAGAGTGTTTCCTTGCTTGGAGTTCTTATCTGTGTTTGTAAAGGGGAGAGGGTATTTTATTTTATTCTTCTGAAATTTAGTGTAATTTTAACTTGTCATATAGGTTTGATAAATTTGGGTGAAAGTTTGAAAGTAGATTTTACTCCATGTTTTTAAGCTTCTCGTATTAGATAATAAAATTTTCGATCACTATCTTCATATTTTTGTGGGCGATGCATTATATATCACATATGAGTTACACTCTGACCTGCTAGAATGCGAGGTTCAGGCTAAGTCCAACATATTTAACAAAATTACCTTTAAATAGGATTTTTTGCTGTTTGTTTTATGTAAAACTCCGATTGCAGAGAATCAACCTTTGGTATGTTTTTACTTTTCCCTATTATACGTTTGTATTGGATAGACAAATTTTTACTCCTATTAGTATTCAGCTTATTTCATCCAATTCATAAAAGGTCTTTAAATTTTCTGCAATTGTAATTGGAAGATTTTTCTCAAGTTTCTGGGAAAAGATACCTTTATCATGTAGGAGTCCCCCCCCCCCTAATGTCCTCACCATGTAAATAGGAGCTGTGAAATATCACATAATTTTCCAAACTTTGTGACTCGGGCCTCATTTTTTAACATCAGAAAAAAAATTAGAAAATTACAATTTTTATAATCTTAAAAAGTGTTTCTAGATTTGCTTCAGTCTCACTTTCCTAAATTATTTTTAGCTTGCAAAAGGTTTGCATATCAATACAAAACAAATATCTTTTGATATTATTTGATCTGAACTTTCTGATTTGAATTTATAAAGTAGGGATTCCCCCCCCCCTTTTTTGTTGCATTTAAGAGTTTTAGACCTCTTATGAGTAAAATTTTGATCCAAATCTTTAGAACCTTTAATATCTTCAGCTTGTGGCTTATTCCATTATCTTTTTTTGAAAAAAGAAATTGTTTTTTTTTTTTTTTTTTTTTTGGAAATTGATGAATTTCGGTATTTTATTGAATTTTACAGCCTTTCTATATCATCCAGTCAGAAACATACCTTAATTTCTTTTTATCTCTTACTGTATTATCTTCATTTTAAAGTACATTGAAACACTGCATAGTGAAGTATCTCTCAATTACTCAATTTTTAAATTTAACATAATATTTACATCATGTCCAATTTTGATAAACACTTGATGTATCTAGGCAATTTTTAATATTACAAAATACATTAATTTTGGGCACGTACAACTAATTAGAATTTAAAACTACAATTTCAATTTCTTTTTCCCCCATTATAACTAAAAGTCAGCATATTCACTATTTCCTCAGTTAGTTTCAATGAAAGACTTATGTGATTTAGAGCTAATCAAATTGGATACTGAGCTTGGAACAAAGAGGTTTTGTTCTTTACAAAATATATGTAGACATGCTCATTTTTTGATCGAGATTTTTCCTGATGCCTATACACTTTTGGTTACTCTTGCTTTGAAATGACTAGTAAAAATTTAGCAAGATATGGTAACAATTTTTAATCTAATTAAACTTTTCATCATTCTTTTTCAATCTTGTGTACCTATGTATGTCTTAAGGCAGCGGTTCCCAACCTTTTTCTCTTTGCGAACCCCTTGGAACAGGCAAAAAAGTTCGCGAACCCCCTGAATGTTGAAATTAGTAACATGTAAGAAACAATAAAAAAACAGCATGTTTGCTTTCCATTTTTTGCAGCATTTGATTGCAATAAACAAAAATATAATTGTAAAATATCATTAAGTGCAAACATTAATAAAAAGTTAAAACTACATGTACAAGAAAAATTATAAACAAGAAGTTTTATAAACCAACTATTTTTTTAAGCATACTTTAAATTGGGGAAAAAATCCTTAATGCGATATTTGTGGCTGTTTGACGGAACAAAGAAATTGAAAGTTTGGTTCAATGTCTGACAGTTTGAGTCTTAAATCAGGCTCTGCATTCAATCTGCTTCGGTATTTATCTTTGAGATAAGTATAGGAGGAAAATCCTTTCTCGCACAGATATGTTGTACAAAATGGTAATAAAATTCGAATTGCTTTTTTGGATAAAACGGTATAGTCATTTCTTACACTGAGCCAGAAGTCAATTAACGAGAGCTCTTTAAAGGTAGTTTTCAATGAATTATCACAGGATAACTCGATGAGCATTTCCTTTTCAGGTAATGTCAGGGTGTTCTCTAAGCATGGATTTCCTTCAAAAGGATTGCGTATCCAGTTGTTTGAGAGAGGGACGTTACGCCTATTAGGAAAATACTCGTCAAAAGTTAGTTCAAGATGTTGCAGATGTTCACATACATTTCTTTTAACGCTTTCATCAAGTTTCATTAAGTTTTCTGATAAAAAACTACTAAGAGAAGTGAAACAAGAAAACTCACCCACTTCCAGGCATTGGATCCAGAAATTCAATTTTTTTACCATAGCTTCAATTTTATCATATACAACGAAAATATTAACAACTGCACCTTGCAAGGATAGATTTAATTCATTTAATTTTGAAAAGATGTCAGCTAAATATGCAAGCCTTTGCATCCAAAGAGGATCGAATATGCAAGTGGACAAGTGAAATGGATGATCAACAAAAAATGCTTGGACTTCTGACTTCAATTCAAATAAGCGTGTCAAAATTTTGCCACGGGAAAGCACTCTAACTTCTGTGTGAAGAAGTAAAGTAACATGAAGGCCTCTCAATTCCTCACAAAGCGCGTGAAATAGACGGCAGTTTGTCGCACGTGATTTTATGAAATTTACAATTTTTACCGCATCATTCAAAGTAGCGGATAATTCTGCGGGAATACGCTTACATGCTAATGCTTGTCTATGAATGCTGCAATGAGTCCATTCAATTTTCTCGTTGATCATCTTTACTCACACCACAAAGCCTACAAATTTTCATGTCATTGATTTTGCACCATCCGTGCACACACCCTCACACAAAGACCAATCTATTCCATTTTCTTCAAAGTAACTGTTGACCAGTTCGAAAATTGCTTCTCCAGTTGTGTTGGTTTTCAAAGGTTTTGCAAATAGTACATCTTCTTTAATTGTATCGTTAAAAATATACCTAACATAGACAAGTAATATTGCAGCGTTTGCTACATCAGTCGACTCATCAAGCTGGATCGCAAAATTATTCTCTTTTATTCTATTCACAAGTTCTTTCTCCACATTACTTGCCAAATCAGTAATTCTGCGTGATACTGTGTTGTTTGATTGCGGAACCAGGTCAATTTTTTTTGCTGACTTTTCTCCCAGCATACATTTAACAATATCTTTAGCACACGGTCCAATTAAATTTTCTGCAATTGTATGTGGCTGTCTAGATCTTGCAATTCTATAACTGACTCGATATGAAGCTTCAAGGGCCATTTTACTATCTTCGTTGGATTCTAACAGGAACGTAGAGACGCTACACTTTTTATTATACTCCAATTTTCTTTTAAAATATTCGATAGGTTTGTCCTTGTGTGTCGGATGCTTTGTTTCGAGGTGTCTTCTCAGAAGTGACGGTTTCAAACTGCTGTTCGCTAGAACTTCGTTGCAGAGAAGACAAAGCGGTCTAGGTTCAGACTCTTCTCCAGTAAAATAAAAGCCCATTTGTAAAGAGTCACTGTCATATTTTCGCTTTTTTCCTTTTTTCTCCCCTAGTTCACTTTTCTGTTTAGTCGGGGAGGCGGCAGTTCATTACAGCTATCTATTTCAATATCCTGTGTTGATTCGAAAGTTACTGCTGATGTTGAGGGTTGATCGATTGCCTGCTTGTCCATTTGTCGCTCAACCAAACTACCAATTTTCAACCATCGATCCATAACAGCAGAAAGTTATTAAATCATAAAAATTACCAACACGATTATAACTTCACAAACAGAGTAGCAAGTTCTCGTAGCAAAACCAATTGCAAACAAAATCACTTGTTTTCAAGCATCTCTAAAGTATCTCTAAATACATATGTTAACAACTATTTCCCCAGAACTATGAGCATGCTGATGTTATATATTTTTGAAAACGAACAGATGGGTAAAATCCAGTAATAAATTTTAAGTTTGGAGCCTTTTGCTGTCATGTCTGCTATTCGATGACTGAATTCGACGGAAATTCCCGAGTTATATTTCAACCAGATTAGAAATAATACCCCTATGATGCATTGTTTGAGAATTCTTTATTTTTTTCAACATATGTATATTATGTATATTGTTTGATTGACTCCACGCGATGGCGCCTTTTTAAGGTCATCGTGATCCCCGCCACAGCTTAATACAACGTTTCTGCATGGCGCCTCGCAATAAAGAAGGAAGGATATCTCTTTTTGTTGTCTATCGAAAAAAAATGAGAAAATTTCTTTTTAACCAAGATTATAAAACCGCTGAAAGATTTTTTTTTTTTTGAGCTTAATACAAGAGTCTGGCGCGTTTTCAAATTAAAAAAAAAAATTTAGTAACTGTGTGCAAATTGAATATTTTATAATTTTTTACCAAATTAGGAAAAATCCGCCATTGCACCGAAATTTTCGCGAACCCCCTTCCTGCACCTCGCGAACCCCTGGGGGTTCGCGAACCTGTTAAGCAGTAAACTAAAATATTTCTTTAATACAGAAAATTATCATTCAAATGACTAATAACTCAAATTTTATTCAATTATCGCGCTCACCCACTCCCCTTTTAAAATATGAATTTCAAAGCCATAAAATTTATCAAATAAAAAAGAAACACATTTCATAGAATAAGATCTGGGTCATTCCACGTCAAATCAACCACAAAAATGGGATTTTAACACCCACCGTCTCGGAATTTGATCAAACTTGGTATACTTCATACCTTTACGGTTACAAGCAACCCCCTAATTTTTTTTCTTTCGCTATCAATGCGTTTTGATTTTATAGCCTTTTGAAATTTGGCGATTTTACATTTTATGTCATTTTCGAGACACTCAAACTGAGATGATGTTGTTTATGAAAAAAAATTATTTCTTGGTAACTAATGCTATAATCTTTTTGAAAATTTTTATATAAAATAGAAAGACTTTGAACATGTTGATAAAAAATATCTTTAAAATCTTAGTTTGCACAAATTTTTTGAAAAAAATTAGAAAATTGAAAATTTTGAATTTTTTTTTCAAAAAAAAAAGGTGTTTGCAAAAATCTGAATTTCAACAAGAGGGTCAGTTTTAAAAATCATGATTTTTTTAGAAAATGATCATGAATATGTACTGTAACTTATCCAATGAAAAACATTAGGGGACTTTTAGGGATTCTGCCTCCCCCCCGTCCTCACCACATTCTGAAAAAAAAAAAAGCGTAAAACATCGTACAATCTCTTCCATATTCTTAAAAACAGAATTGTCAACAGTTATGATAAAAATTGAAATATTCAGTGTGTTGAATATGGAACTCAAATATTTAAAAAAAAAATTATTTTTCTATTTTATTTGAAATAGTTTAAAATATATCAAATCAACCACAAAAATGGGATTTTAACACCTACCTTCTCGGATTTTGATGAAACTTCGTACACTTCCTTATTTTGTGGTTAAAAGCAACCCTTTAGTCTCTTTTGTTTCAATCTCAATGTATTATAAATTTGTAGACTTCTGAAATTTTTCGATTTTGCATTTTTTTTGTCATTTTTAAAGACACTTAACTAAGCTGTTGTTAATGGGAAAAAATGTTTCTCAGCAACTAATGATATTATCTTTTTGAAAATTTTCATAAAAAATGTTAAGAATTTGAATATTTTTATAAAAAATATTATAATAATCTTAATTTATACTAAAATTTTTTAAAAAATCAGAAAGTTAAACATTTTGATTTTTTTTTTTTTTTGGGGGTCAAAAAAACCAGTCGAAATTTCAAATTTTTATCATCAGGGTCAGTTTTAAAAATCATGATTTAAAGAAAAAAATATTCATGAGTATGTGCCCTAACTTTTCCTATGAAAAAAGTTACGGCTCTTTTAGGGATTCTGTCCCCTCCCCCCTAGAAACAACGAAAGCATCATCGAGAAAAGCTCTTCCATGTCTTTGAAACAAGAGTTCCCAACAATTATTTAAAAAATTTAAATATAAAGTGTTAAATATTAAACTCAAACATATTAATTTAATATTCAAGCTTTTTTTTACTTGAAATAGTTAAAAATTGTTTAAAATATAGACATTCTGAAAATAAGATATCATGAAATTCGAAAGTTGCAGACAACAATATCTGCATACGGATTACTGCATTTTAGTCCAGACAACTTGAAACAAAAGTAAAGTCTTAACACCAATTCCTAATCATGCAGTTTCTAGTACTTTCAGGATCCCCCCCCCCCTCCTTAGGTTTGAGAAAAATTGCTATCGTGGAACTGTTTTTCCATTATAGTTTTACTGCTATACAACAACAAATTCATCCTTTTAACTTCTTGAAATTACATTTAACACCCCTTAAAAATCAATGGCCTGATTGTTTAGTAATAATATGTTCAAAATAAAGTAAATTACCTTTTCCCCTCCCCTCATAGCAAATGAAGAAATAAAGTTATATATATTTATGCACCTCTCGTATTCAATGGATTTTGATACTTTTTTAATGACAATTGGAAAACATTATTATTTGCATGGAAATTTTTTTTTGTCCAGATTCCCCCCCCCCCCCAGCTTAATGACATAACTCGCAATTTTTCCTCAACTTACTGGGGTTCTAAAATTTTAATTCCTAAAAATTTTCTATCTGTATCACTTATACTTAAACATTCACATTATGAAAATTAATTCCAGTAAATGAATTTTCTATTCTTTTTGTTTTCTTTCTTTGAAAAAACATAATAAAATCAATAATAGATTTGAATATCTTGTGAGGAATAAATACACAATTGTTGAAAAGGGATAAAAGCTTCTTGTTAGTCAGGTCTGCTAAAGATAACAAGTCCTGCTCACACTTGTTTAGAAAACTAGTACCTAATGGCGCCTTCTTTGTCTACACGCCTCCCATGGGGTACATTTTATCCTACCCTATCAGAATTGCACTAACAGCACAGAGTAGTTGCTGACTCCCCTGGATAAAAGATAGGATTCTCTAAAACAGCTTTTCTAAAATTTTGAGAAAAGGTCAATATGAAAGAATGAATTGAACTAGAAAAGCAATTGGATGTTGACCTATAGAGGTTCTAGCAAAATGTGTGTCAAGTTAGAAAGGTTTTCGGCCATTAAAGTTAGCATTAGGCCAACCCTAAGAAAAATAAATGTCGAGTTACCTGGATTATCAGTGCGTCCAATTACTGAAGTTTCACTGTATTTAAACTAGAATATATATAAGGTTTATAATCATTTATACAAAATAAAAAGTGGCTTAAAAAAACATATTGCCCTTGATAAAACTAATGCAGCAGTTGAAAGAGGAATCAAGAAAAGGAAAGGGTCTTTTAAGTAAAAAGTAGTCAACAATCTCACAGTCATAATATAAGCAACTAACTATAAATGTAAACCATACAGCTTGCTGATCAGCTGTCATCTAATACCAGCTGTTCCTTTATGGGAGCTAGTAAAGCAACCATAAAGTTAGGGAGGTGACAGGCAAATATATTAAAAAGAAAACAAAACATCTAAAAAAATTACTAGTGAAGTGTAAAATAAAAATACCTGTCATTTGTACAATTGCCAGGTTATTAGGATCCATTTATGATCATAGAAACACTCAAGATAACAAAACACACTTTTAGGGTCAAATGAGATTATTGCAAAGCCTTAATTGTAAACATTTTGGCCAATGGTAACCATTTTAAACTCATACCCAATAAATTGCTATGTTAAACCAAAACTGTTCTGGGTTATTCCATTGGATCAGAGATAAACATCAGTTTCAGTTCGATATTGCATTAGAATTAATGAAACAAGTTAAAAGCTCTGAGCTGATTTATAGGATTTTTAATACTTTGGATAAATTGCCTAATTATAAATCAGAATTAGATGAAAAGTTTTAATTTCTATGTTGCTCTAAGTTTAACAATAATTTTTAGTAAGCATAAACTGTTGTAGGAAAATTTCGAATTTCGCGATATCTTATTTCTATTGTTTATTATTAATTCATTTAATTAATTATTTTCAATTCAAAAAAAATCTTGAGTACTTAAATGTTTACATTTAAGTTCAAACACCAATGTATTTCAATATTTAAATTTTTTTTAATGCAATTATTAACTTAGTTTGTAATATTCCAATCAACTTTTTTTCATTTATCAAAATAGGGGGCAGAATCCCTCAAAGTCCCCTAAAGATTTTCATTTCATATTTAGCACACATGTTAATGATCATTAAAAAAAATATATAAATTATTTTAATTTAGACCCTCATGCCAAAATTTTAAAATTTTGACTATCATTTTTTTGTTAAAAATATTTTAAATTTTTCAGTTTGTTAATTTTTTTAAATTGCTGAATACAAATTTAGAATTTTGACATATTTTTTTCTGAAATACATGAAATCTTAATATATAATAAAAATATTTTCAAAATTTTTTTATCTTTAGTTATTGAGAAATAATTTTTTTTGCAAACAGCTGCTGTTCATTCTCATAGAACTGTAAATGACAACTAACGCAAAATCGCAAAATTTTGAAGGGTCAAAAAATAAAAACTATTTTTAATAGAGAAGAAATATTTTAGGAGAATACTTAGGACTATGAATAGAAGAAGTATACAAAGTTTCATTGAAATCTGAGATGGTGGGTGTTGGGGTGTGGTTGAACTGATATGGAATGACCCATATTTGTTCCATACTTTTATTATGTTATTTATCTTAAACATCTATTTAAAATATTAAGTGATTCTACTTTCAAACTTTTATCCATATTTATCAGTACTACTCAGCTGGTTTAAAATAATAATAAATTTTGCAAACATTTTTGTTTGCAAAATTTATTTTATTGATTAAAAAATTAAATAATTTAAAAATTAACAATTTTTACAAATAATAATAATAAAAAAACTCCTCCCAACCCTTTTCAAAAACACCTAGAATAACTAAAAATAAGGAAACACTCATGCAATCAGTTATTTGACACTATTCAAATACAGAATTAATTTCATGCCTTGGATAAATGCCTTCCTCGAATTAAAACCATAATGTATTATGTGATGATAGAGTTTTAGATCCAATGAAATATTTCAACATGATCCCATTGTGATTATATCTTGAAACTTCTACAGCCCTTTCAGTAATGTATAAACATTTTCAAAAAAAAAAAAAAAAGAAGAAATGAAGGAAATTGATGCAGCGCATTTGATAAATTTAAAATTTAAATTTAATTAAAATATTTTTTTTTCAAATCTAATCATGTTGCATATCATTGGAAAGTTCATTAAAAAGGCTGTAAAATGGCACTCCAATTTTTGGTACTTTTACAATGCTCTATATCTTCAAAACAGTCTTGTATTTTTCATTTTTTTTTTTTTAAATTTTATTAGGTCGATATAAACACTACCTCTGTACCATCAAAATCTGAGAGGGTGAGGTAAAATTTTTGCCTAAAATTGTGTTGATTTGACGTGGAATGACCCTAGGAAAAATCATCCTGCATTGGGCCTTGTAGATGCAGCTGCAATATAACCACATAGTATGGTTCCGATAACTCCAATGAACAAAGGATTAAACAATCCTGTTTGCTAAAATAAGAAAGCTTGTTGGCTTTGCTAATAACATAAGTGTTATTTATTCCCTTTGCACCAATAAGAGAATATCTCCCTTCTTATTACAAAAAGTAAAAAATCACACAATATGTTTGAAATACAAATGAGGAGAAAAATGGAATTGTGGATGATTAAATTTTGCATTTAACCTTTAGCCAACGGCGGTACATATGCTGTACCGACAAAAAGTGCTCTCTTCCTACGGCTGTGGTACAACGTCTGTACCAGTCCTTCCCTTCCCCCTCCAGTTACTTCCCGCAGTTGATAATCCTTTCACACACGCCTACGCAGGGAGAAAATGAATGAAACGCACTACACCCCTTTTGGGGATCTGTCAATCAGAGGCGTTTGGCATAGTTTTGTTCCCAGTGAAGGAATGTGTGGCGAAGTTTCGAAAAAGAGGGGAGAAAGTTAAGCAGAAGTAAAATACTTGAAGGAAAGAAAAATTTTTGATAGCCTTTTTCTGTTTAATAACCCAATAGTAAGGCTTCCTATAATTAATAACAGCATATTTTACTGAGTACAAAACACCTATTTAGTTTAAGCAGTGTAGATATTTAGGGAGCAGAGCGCAAGAAACATCATTCTCCAAAATATTTCTTTTGTTATGGTTTTATAAAAATAATTAAACACTTGAAAAGCGTATCTTATTTTGCTAACTTTTCGAAAATGAATATCATGCTGAATAAGAAACAACTTATCAATTTGCGATTTGCCACGTTTCATTTATTTCTTTATTTACATTTTAACTGAAAATTATTTGTAATACCGTTTCAACAAAACATGGAAAACATTCTAAAGTCAATAAATTTGAAAGAGAGGTTCAATTAAGAATCTGTGTCGTGAATCTTTTGGTTTGAAAATTGAAAGTTAGACTAAATGCTCTTTTTTTTTATTATTATTATAAAAAGAGTCACTAGCACAGCCAGAATTATCTTCTGGAGGGGGTTTTCTGTTCAAAACGAGCCTTTTCATATGTAAAAGTTATTGCACTAGGGATGGCAAGAATGTAAAATCAAGGGCTCTGAGGGGTGTTTTTACCCCCCCCCCCCTCGCTACGCCTCAAAATCTATCTAATTGATCACTTATTGAGTGAAAAGCATAAAAACTTAATTCTGATATTTTAGAAAATATAAATGTATTTCCTTGATATTTTGTCTATAGCGAATATTATTTCAGTAGAAAGTCAAAAGGACTAAGGATATGCTGAATGAAACAAAATAAGTATGGTACACCGGGGCACGTTTACGTGGATTTTTTTTTCGCTGAATTTTTTAATTTTATGGTTCAACTTAGGAATTCTTAAACGTTATGGCCTTATAAAGCAGTTAATAAAGTATAAATTTGTGCATTCAGTTTTCCCCCTGTTTGTATTTAAGGGGCTTAAAATGTTAATTTTTAAGTCAAAGTCGGTTGCTCCTCTTTCTTCCTTGCGCAAAAAAAAAAAAAAGAGAGGTTAAGTGAAAAGATTTATAAGAGCACCTGATATATCTTACTCAGTTTTCAATGAGAGTCTAATGTCTGTTTATTTTTTTTTTTCTGTTAATTAATTCTTACATTTGGAACTGTTTATGCCAGTAAAAAATGGAAGAAAGAGGTTAGTTTTCTGTTTACTCATGCGTATTTTTTTTTACTTATCTTCTCTTACTCACAAATAACAACGTACTGGGTAGTGAAAATGTATTATAAAGATAGTACATAAATAGGAAATGTTGAAAAGAGGAAAGACTTGGAATCTAAAAGAAATTTGCCCAGATATTTTTCTTGTGCATTGTGAAGGGAGCGGAACTTAATCCTTCAACAATTACTAGAGGTATTTCAACCACAATTAGAAGAAAGAGTGAATGGGGATATCAGGGGATTTGTAGGCTGTCTCTCCATATTATCTCACTCGACAGTGATTGACTTTGAAACTCCAGCTTCATATACAAAAAAGGGTGCCTTGCATGCTCTAAAAGATAGATAAGCGCTAACGTTCTTTATGTAAATGAATACGGTGTTCAAGCATATTCCGCTTGCACCTGCTCAGAAAAGCAAACCAAGGAATTGTTCACTATTATTGTGGATTCTTTCTTGGACACACGTATTAGTGTCATCATTTTTCTGAATAGCCAAGCTGAAAAGCAAAGTTGCCTCCCTTGAATCTAAGGTATTCTACATTGTATTTACAATGGCTTTGGTCTCAGTTGAACGCTATTTACCTCCGCATTTTAGCGCATAGATAAGGACATCTGGCATTTATTGAATCCAGTGGTCTACCTCACAAATAGAGTTTGATATTTATTATTTTGTTGTCGTTAGCCTTAGGTTAGATGAGAAGCGTTATTTCAGTGATTTCAATTTTAAAACTGAACCAAATATACTTACAGAAACAGGGGTCTGGCCAGAGGATATTTGGGTCCGTTAACGGACCCTTCACAAAAATCCGATCAACCAAAACGGACCTTTCACAAAATCCCGATCAAACAAAACGGACCTTTCACAAAATCCCGATCAAACAAAACGGACCCTTCACAAAATTCTGATAAACAAGATCGGATCTGTCACAAATTGTTTATTGAAAGAGCAAATCTGAAAGCAAAATAACGCATATTTCTGTGTATAAACCGCATATTTCTCTGTATAAACCGATAATTTTTGGAACCTTTTTTTTTTTTTAAGTCAAATTAGAGGGATCAGCTTATACAAAATCGGTTAATTTTGAAAAAAAAAGAAAAAGAAAAAATCGGCACTCTTGCGATGCTCCTGCAAGCGATAAATAATTGCTACTGCCAAATAAATATAATGGTTGTTTGTTTTATCACAGCTAATAAGCAGCGGTGTTGTTGTAAACTTTTCTGAAAAGGCATTGGTAAGCACTTTTCTCCGCTCATGATTTAATAAACAATAATAATATATATCTGCGAAATGAACTTAGAACTGCAAAGGGATAGTAAGGGTGAGGAAAAAATATGATCGCTTCAGATAGGGTTACCAACTTCAAAAATATCACCACTTAGCGTCTGGCGTTGAACCTTTATAATGAGATTAGAAAATATTCTCATCATTTTGTCGGCTTGTCAATATTTGCGTTTTTACGGTGCGGTGCGATGTTTAATTGTTATTTTGGGAGAAAATTATATGGGTTTTGATTTTTCGATGCTAAAAAGGATGATTAACTTTAAGTTAACTTTTTTAATTACCGTTTTTTTTTTCTTTAGATGTCTACATTTTGAAAAATGCAATCTTTTAACATCCGATATGAGAATCATATTTTGTTCTTTTTTCAAGCTAACTTCGCTTTATTAGGATTCAAATAAATGAAAAGTCTCTTTATTTCTGTTAGAACTCTCATTTCAAGTTTTTAAAGCAAAATTCCATTTTCTGTAATGAGTCAAAAATTAAAATGCTGAATAGATGGTTTATTTTATTATTATTTATTTTTTTTTTGGGGGGGGTCAACTGTGTTCACAGATATTAATGATATGTTATCATAGCACTCTAAAATGCAATTTTGAAATAATTTTATCAAAAATATTTCTTTTACAAGCCGTTTTTATACTTTTGATGCCTTTACTTTGAGAATTGCGATCTCTTTGCATCCGCTATGGGAATCCGATTTTTCGAATTTTTGATGATTATTACGCTTTGTTAAGAGGTAAACAATTGAAATTTCTTTTTATTTTTGTTAAAATCACGGAATTTATAAGTTAGAAACGAAATTTCATGCTTTTTAAGAGTGTCTTGGGTCAAAAAGTTGAATGCTGAACCCTATTCTGAATTTTGTTTTATTTATTTATATTTTTGTTATAATTATTTTAAATACTGGACAGAAATATATCTAGTATAATTTAACATAATGCAGAATGGTAGATAAATATTGATACTTGAAAGAGCGATGCCCCCCCCCCCCCCCCCCGCCAAATATCAGAAAAAAAAAATCCAGAATGATTTTCTCGTCATAGAAGAAGAAAACACTCAACTTTAAGTTTAATTGATGCAGTTTGTGCCATCTCTAAATTCTAAAATTTCGTTTTAACAATTTTTTTTTTTTTGCGAAATTTTTTGATTTTTCACAAAATTAATTCATTTTTCACAAAATTATTTGATTTTTCACAAAAAACGGACCCTGTGAAAAATCCTGGACAGACCCCTGAGAAAATCTAAACCTAGAGGACCTCATAAGGAACAAGGAGGGAAAAAAATTATTTTCAAACCATTGAATAAGTGATGACTAGCCAAGTATAGTGTCCCACTATAGTAACCCTGTATTGCGGAGAGCTCAGCGGTCGAAGTGGACATCGCCCCCTTTATGCTGTCCTATTCGGGGGGGGGGGGGGGGGGGAAGGAACTAAGAAAGCTTTGAGCCGTAGGGAGAGGGAAAAGATAATTGTATAGTTGCCGTAGCCTAAAGGTTAATGATTCCATAGCTGCCAACAAGCCAATTTAAAAAATCTTACAATATGTGCTTTTTTTGACCATTATAAAGCAAAGTATTAAAATTTAAAGTATTATGATATTTTAAAATCCTTATCTGAACTTGATCTATGATTTTAAAAGCAAGAAATAAATAAATTGAAAATAATTAAATAAAACTTCTATTTCTTTGAACTTAAATATGGAAAAGTAGCTGACTTTGCAGCTTTCAAAAACTTGTTTAAAATAATAATTTTTCTGTAAGTTCTTACAGATTAAAATGTTCTCCATGCTGTTATCCTATAAAGAAGTGCGCAGTTCTGGTACAAATCTGCCATAAGATCGTCGTACAATGTATGGATATATCGTACAAGTAGGCAGCTATGTGATTCATTAAATTTTACACCAAGAGAAAGAAAAGTACAATAATTGACAAAATTAATTTTTCAGATTCAATCAAAGGAATCAAAAACATTAAACAAAGTAAGACTTGAAAATGCTTTTCAAATTAAATGGTATAATCATGTAAAATATGTAGATAGAAGTTAAAAAACTTTTTTGAAACAGATGGAAAAATAATACCTTAAAATTATCCTCTAGTTTCTTTTTCTCCGATGTAAGTTGATTTACTTTGGCTTGCAACTCTTGATTATAGGATTCCATGTTGTTCAGCTTTTTCTCAATGCTTAAAAGCTCTTTCTCTTTTTTAGTTAATCTGATAAAATTTTCAATAAATTAGCATTAAAAAACATCACTATATATATATATATATATATATATATATATATATATATATATATATATATATATATATATATATATATATATATATATATATATATATATATATATATTCAAGTCAAAAATACATCCAATGCAACATTCACACTGCGTCCGCACATCCGTCATCGACGTATACTTTTCTCTCGGCGTTGCCATGACAGCAAGCCATATTGTACGGGACCAGAAGCCAGATATCTGATGGCTCGGACGTCCATAGAGCTGGGCATCGCATTTCAATGGTCTCCACGAGATGAGCGCACTCTCTCTATTGCGTGAGAGACTGCCTTTTTCGCGTCCTCAAAGTACGAATGCTTCTCCCTTTTCGGAAAACATTACTCTGTCCGCTTTACGTGGCAAACGTGATGTGCGGACGCTGTTTGAATTATGCTCAAGCCAAGGGTCTGGCCAAAGGATAAACGGACCCTTCACAAAAATCTGATCAACCAAAACGGACCTTTCACAAAATCCTGATCAACCAAAACGGACCCTTCACAAAATTCTTCTAAATAAGAACAGATCTTTCACAAATTGTTTATTGAAAGAGCAAATCTGCAAGCGATAAATAATTGCTACTGCCAAATAAATATAAATTTTATTTTAGCTACCAGTTTGTTTGGCACTCTTGACTTCCTTAAGTTGAGGTTTTCCATCTCCAGCTCATCCACTTCCTATGCGGAGCTGATGAGTGCAATAATCACGAAACGGATGTCCAGTCCTCGGCTGGAATTGACTGAGCTGGCTCCATAGCTGGAATTGACGATTGACTGAGCTGGCCTGGCGGTGTATTTCATAATGCTTGTTGTTTGTTTCTTAGTAGCAGCTTAAAATAAGTTTGGTTTTAAAACTTTGTTTTATCACAGCTAATTAGCAGCAGTGTTGATGTTGTAGTAAACTTTTCTGAAAAGGCGTTAGCACTTTTCTCCCTGCTCATGATTTAATAAACAATAATAATAATATCTATCAGCGAAATGAACTTAGAACCGCTAAGGGATAGGGTGGGGGAAAATATGATCACTTCAGATAGGGTTAACAACTTCAAAATTATCCCCACTTAGGGTCTGGTGGTAAACCTTTATAATGAATTTATTAGAAAATATTCTCATCATTTTATCAGCTTGTCGATAGTTGCGTTTTTACGAAGCAGTGAGAAGTTCAACTGTTATTTTGGGAGTAAAGTATATGGTATTGATTTTTCTATATTAACAATAATGATTAACTTTAAATAAACTCTTTTACGTACCTTTTTTTTTTTTTGCTTTAGATGTCTACATTTTGAAAAATGCAATCTTTTAACATCTAATATGAGAATCATATTTTGTTCTTTTTTCAAGCTAACTTGTCTTTATTAGGATGCAAATAAATAAAAAGTCTTTATTTTTTTAGAATGCTCATTTCAAGTTTTTAAAAGCAAAATTCCATTTTCTTTTATGAGAACTGCTGGTGTGTCTACCTTACCATGATCTGAATCACTCTTTCTCTATTTTAATTTTTCTTTGTATTTAAAACGTATTTCGGGGCACCCCATGTATTTTTATCCACTTTGTAGTGACCTTCGTGATGAAATTTTGAATAAAAATATTTAGTTGGAAGCAAACCCTGATAACTTACATTATAAGTAAAAATGCATATAATAGTGCATAATAAATTATTTATTAGGATCTTGCATGCAATGCATGTGTGTGTAGAGAATTAAAGCAGTCCATGATGAATGTTTTGTGCAAAATAGAATGTCTATTTTTTCTTTTCGTTAGATTTTGATGTGTGTGCGTGCTCTTATTTTGTCATTTGGTGAGATTTGAAGTTTCGGTAAATTTTGGGTAAATACCCCCCTGATGATTGGCAGTTATAAGTATGAATCAATAAATTATTAATTGCGAAACACATACTTACTGACGGAAAACATCAGGAGAAAAAGTTTAAGTAACAAGTTTTATAACTGAACCTTTTCTAGGTAATGATGTTTACTAGTTTTCCTGTGTGTGTGTGTGTGTGTGAGCGTGACTTACTTCTAATAAGTTTCTAAACGTTTTGCCCTCAAACTTATATGCTTTTTATTTTTTTTGCGTCTTCGAACCTGTGCGCCCTTTGGGAGTCAAGGTTGACGAACTTTGGAGGCCCAGTACCCCCCTGGGCAAAGCTATATTTTAAACAACTTATTGTTCAAATCAAAGACATTGAAAATTATCTGCTTTGACCAGAAAATGAACTCGACTTAATCGTTACGCCCCCTTCCCTATCCTCCAATTGCTTTTTTTTCTGCTTAACGGGCTGGTTGCAATCTATTCTAGTTGAATTTTTCTTCTTCATATATACTGGCATGCCACATGTTATTTTTTCAACAAGCTGTTTATTAATTTTTTCCCCCTACGTCATGTGTGCCCTTTTCGGCTAGCGCCCCTAGGCCTGCGCCTATTGGGTAATCCGGGCCTGGTTGGAGAGCGATCTATTACTTAGCACTGAGGTAATGAGTTGTTTAAAATCTTGGTTGCTGTTGACTGTTCAATATTCATGCAATGAACTGATTGTATACAATTTAAAAATAATTGACATAACAGTACATACCTTTGTTGTAAGTCGTCGAATCGCTCTCTCATATTGCTTAAATCTAAAGCTAATTGAGCCTTTTCACGGGCAGTTTCGTCAAGGGTATGACGAGCATCCTTCAACTCATTTTGATACATGGTTTTGATATTATTGACTTCACGAGTGACAGTTTCTTGACTTGAATGAATTTGAACGGAGAGCCGGCTGTTCTCAGCTTCTAAATACCGAACTCTATCTATATATGTTGCTAATCGATCATTCAGATTTTGAAGTTCTAATTTTTCTTGCATTCTTGTCATACGAGCTGGGCTCAGGGGAGTTCCTTTTTTCTCTGAACTTGAACCAGAAGACTGTGGCGTGCTGGAAGCCGCTGGTTGAGCAGCAGACACCGTTGATTTCCTGGTTTTTGTAGACATTATGAAAGCAAAATTATATATACTAAATACAATATAAAACTTCAAAACACCGGCAAACCGCACCCCACACGATGATAAAATGGCTAGTTCTGGCGGTTAAACTTAGAATTTTGTTGCCAACTGCCAGATGCATGCATCAAATCATCTTGAAAACATTGCTCTCAATTTCAAACGAATCAAGTTTAGTTGTTCGTAACTCCAATAAACTATAGGAAGCGCTGCAGCTACTGTCTAATAGCGATTTGAAGCTTAATGAATGTCAGTAATTTTTCATTGTGTTTATGAGAAGCTTTCTTTCTATTCCTCTGAAATTACATTACACCACAAACTGTTTGAGGCTAGTAATTTACCCCAAAGAAAAGACATGGAACGGTATATTTTACCTTTTTCGGCAGCGGGTAGCGTATTCCCGCTCTGGAGTTGCGAGTTCAGTACGAATAACATGCATTGTAACAAAAAGACAAGATTTTTTGTGTTTTTTTATAATACTATTAAATGCAGGTATAAAGGAGCTCTACCGTGTTCCACAGTGACTACACGGCACAAATAGCAGAAGTCAGATTTCATACAGGAGATCGTTGAATTAAAAGAGGACTGCCTGCAAAGCTCCTCGGCTCCGTTAACCTATAATTAGAGTCCCTACACATATAATTATGCACTCCTGTTTGTGAAAATTGCAACACCACGAAGGACTTACGCGAGTGAGCTGAAAATTGCAGGGAATGTAAAGTAGGGCATGATATGCAAATGATTAGAATTGCAGACCGGTAGCGCATGCGTATGCTGAGCAGTGCCCTCTGAACGGCGGATCGAACCGGTTATAAATAGACGGCTGTAGCGAAGCGTGAATGATTGTCGGTGGTTATATGTTAGAATAAACGTTAACTGAATCTTTACTATGCATCTTCGACTAGAGTCCCTATATGAAAACGTAGTTTTCAGAGTTGCGACAACAGCTACGCTCGGAAAGCGCAACCGGTTACAGGAGAAAGATAGGGTTGCCGCCGAGCTGCAAGATTGGCTCCTTGTTCGCTTTCGAGTTTCATTAAAAAAAATAGTCACAAGCGGGAGCGGGAAGAGTGTCTGAAACGGGTTCGAAAATGCATGCTGTCAATAAATGAAACGCTCGATTTTGATTCAAACATTAGAAAAAGACAAAATGGCCCTGTGTTAGCAGAATTAAAAGCAGATTTTTTTCTTTAACCTTATTCTCTTTAATACGATTAATTTTAAATTAATCAAAAGATTCTGAGACAACGAAAATTATATTTTAGTTTGAATTGATTCAAAATGAATGAAGGAATAAAAACTGATTGAGAAAATGAAAATAAATAAATAAGCAACAAATAACGAACATAAAAAATTGCTTGTTTTTGCTACATTAATTAAGTTTTATAAAGATTTTTGAACATAGAAATATTTCTTGAATTGATATCAAAAGCATTACTTTTTTTTTCTATAAAAGGAAAAAAAATACAATTTTCTGATTTAAATGGAAAAGTTTAGCATTAGCTTAAAAATTCCGAAAGGAAATATATGCCTGGGATGTCCACCTACGGGGGGGGGGGGCACCCATGTATATGCAAAGGAAAGTTTGAAAGAGTAATACCAGAAATATGCAGAAGCATAAAACAAGGTATCCTATCCAGGCCCAGATCTATATATTTTGTGCCTCCCTGCAACAAAATCTCTATAGCCCCTCCCCAGAGGCCATCAGTGTATATTTGTAACATTGAATAAGTCTTAGTTCTAGGTTTTTTCAATTTTTTTTCTTCAATTTCATAGGCTGTTGGACCCCTTAAGACCTGGGACACCACACACTGCGGGGATCCTATCTCGCTCCCCCCCCCCCCCCCCACTCCAAAAAAAAAAAAAAAAATTAAGAACCTCTGAATATTTCAATGGTTTAGTGGGCACACCTAGTTAATAGATTAATTTGTATTTAATTGAAAACGAAATTATATTAATCAGAGGTCATTTTTATTTGAAACTAGATGCAGATAGAAATATTCAGAAATGGATTGGGAAGTTAAGGGGCGGGGGCGTGTATTTTGACGTATATTTTTTTTAACATTCGTATATGCATAAGAAACAGATGTCTCCATTGTTTTATATTTATTTCTTGAAAGTACACTATCTATTATTTAAAATTTTCAACAACATTTTTATACCAAAACAATACTAGAATGAAAGGTAGTTAGGTAGTAGACATTTTTTTAATGAAACAAAATTAAAACAATTCAGAGCACCATAAAAGGACTTGTACTTATTTTGAATTTTTATGAGAAAACAAAAACTAACAATTAAAAACAATTTAGCATGAGGAAAACTCATTTATTTCATGCTAAGGTTTCAGATCAATAGCATGATCTTATAGCTGTAATCTTGTTGTTGTTGCAAACAACATAGATCTCTGTTGTTCAATTAATTTTTTGGTGTTATTGTATCTATAAACTTTATTTAAAACACAAAATTTCCAGCATTTTCATCCGAAAAAGAAAACATTAGTTTAATTAAAAACTTCAGTCACTAATGGGCTAATCTTCAAAAAGTGCAACTTTGCTGTCACATGCCTTTTACAGTTATAACTAAGGAATAGTTTATTATTTTTTAATTTCAGCAAAAATATATCCATTTAAATCTGGCGACAGTTTTTTTTTTTTTTGGAATAATTTTTATTTATTTATTTTTGGGAGTTCGCAGCATGTGAATTCTTACCTCCATGTATTAGAATTTAATTAATTCAAAATAAATGAAGTGATAAAAAAAAGGTAAGAAAATGAAAATAAATAAATGAACATGATAATGCACATTAGAAATTGCTTGTTTTTGTTTCGGAAAGGCAAGCGTTATAAAGAGTTTTAAATCTAAAAATATTTCCTGTAACTATCTAAAAAGCAATATTACTAATAAAAATGGTTTGCTATTAAAAAAAATGCATGTTTAAGTTTACCCTGTACAATTTTCTGATTTAAATGTGATTAAGTTCAACATTAAATTAAAAATTTGAAAGGTAAATATGCAAAGGAAAATTTGAAAGCTTAATACAAGAAATAGGTAGATGGTTAAAACGAGGTAACCCCTCCCCCCCCCCCCAAAAAAAAAAGAAAGAAAAATACCAAGAACCTCTAAATATTTTAGTGGTTCAGTAGGTAATCATGGTTAAAATATTAATTTGAATAAAATTTAAAATTATTACTTTAATTTGATGTAGATAGAAATATTCAGAAATAAATTGAGGAGTTGAGGGGGTGTAATTTTAAACATTACTTATTTTCAACTCATATGAATAAGAAACAAATGTATCTATTGTTATTTATTTATTTCTCTGCATCATACATCCATTACTTAAATTTTGAACAATATTTTCACATCAAAACAATATTACAAAGAAAAAATCATTCACAGCACCAGTAGAGGACTTGTACTTATTTTCTATTTTCGTGGAAAAGCAATGTTTACATTTAATTTTGACAGATATTTTAAATACAACTTAGCATGAAGAAAACTCATTAATTCCATACTAAGTCTTCAGGTCATTACCACATAAAAATTACAACCAGAGTCTCTAATGTTCAATTTATTTTTTGGTGTTGTTACATCTGTAAACTTTATTTCAAACACAGAATTTCCAACATTTTTACACGAGGAAAAAAAGAGGAAACAAAGACATTTTTCTCAACTAGGCAATCAAACTCAAATTCAGGGTACCGAAACAGGATTTGTAGTTTTTATAGATTTTGGGACAAACTATTATTATCAATAACTGCTTAAGTAACAAAATAGGCAATGATTAATCTTTGTGTTTTCTGAAATGCAACGTAACGTCAAAATATTTAGATGTTCAAAATGTAGTTATCATTACCAAATTTTTAAAAAATTCTTACTCCAAAGTATCATTTCCTAAAATTAATAATTATGGACAAAACATTAGTTTAATCAAAATTTTCAGTCACTTATAAACATAAAGAAAATAAATTTTGTTAT
The DNA here is from genome assembly GCF_026930045.1 of Uloborus diversus. NCBI lineage: Eukaryota > Metazoa > Arthropoda > Arachnida > Araneae > Uloboridae > Uloborus > Uloborus diversus. Next base: position 141,039,636 of record NC_072731.1, read on the forward strand.
AGGCTTTATTCCCATTTACTCAATCAGGGAGTTCAAATATACTAATGCTTGTAATTTATTTTCTCTTTTACTATTCGTGAAGTGAATTTATATGAAAAAAACTCCCTTGATTGAAATAAATTGAATTTTTTGTTCAGATTTTTTCATATAGATTGTTATTCCATTCATTACCCCATATCATGGATGGATGAACACGACGTATGCTCTAATATCCTGAAAAATGCTTCCAGAACTCAGTCAGAAACAGAACAGGTGCACTGACAGTTAGAAGTGGACTAAGATAACAGTTGCTACCAATCCCTTCCAAAATTGGAGCTATTTGCAGTTATTCAAATTCTGTCCTGTAGTTTAAGTGGGGAGAAAAATCTCTTTTTGAGAGGGGGGGGGAGGTTCTGGATAATTACAGGAACAGAATAAGCAGAAATGAACTGTTCATTTAATGCTGAAATAAGGTATAACAATAAACAAACCTAAATGCATCTTTCATAATTTTATGTATACCTAAATTTTTTAGCCTTGCCTTAAATACCAAAAAATTTATTATAAATCTGAATTGAAAACAATATTTTTACATGACAAACAAGCATAAACCTAAAGAAAGCACTTGATTTACAAAACAAATTCAAAACTCTAAATTTAGAGAATCAAAACAGAATTCCAGCTATTATTTCAAAATTTCTGTTGCAAAAGTATTGTTTGTTTAACCTCTTTACATTTCAATATTATTATACAAATGAATGATAATAAATTTGACAATAAGCGTAACAAATCAGAAATACAGCATTGTCTGTATGAAGAAGATCAAAATTTCATTTAATTACACTATTTAGCATTTAAACACAAAATTTTCGTTGATTTGTATGTCGTTGTTGAAAGTCGAAAGACCATTTCGGCAACAAATTTCCTGAAGTTTTCAACATAACAAACATGAATGGCATATTATACATGGAAAATTATTATTTTTTTTAAACAACTTCATTAAAACTAGTTTTGATAAAGCTGTCAAGCTAAGAAAACTTCGAAAATGATTTCTGGACATCCTTGTAAACTTAATACTGGAGATCATTCTCTTATACAATTTTTTAAGCAAACAGTACAATATTATCATGAGTTTTCTAGAACATCTGCATCAGGGCTACAATTCAATTAGTAGTTGAGCTTTCTTTAAGTTGCAGAATATCTGGAAGAAACTTAAAAAACATTAAGGGCAAATAAATTTAAAAGCTGAAGTAAAACTCTTCAAATGTGCTAAATCATTAATACGGCTGATGTTTTGAATTGGCAGGAATGTTTTTTAAAGTAGTTCATAAAATTATAAATGGAAAATAAATAAACACACTTTAATTGAAATAGAGCTGTATTTCAACTACTTTGCATTAAGTGTGTTGTAAAGTTTAATTTCAAATAACAGGGTGTTCTAAAAACACATGAAAAAGTAAAACACATATTACAGGGAATATTTTAATTCATCAATCTCTTTTGACTAGCATAGATTGTGTTTTTCATTCATTTATGTACATAATATTATGTACATATTTTTCAGTGTGCATCATCTTTGCTCTTAAGAAGAGAAATCATCAGTTTATGATGACTAAAATAAGTAATGATTGTTCGTGATTCCAAATTTTATAGGAACCATGAGAAAACTTGCTTGTTTTTTCTGCATTTCACTTAGGAATATCTACAGCAAAATTGTAGGGGTAAGTGGGGTATGTTGGACAGTGGGGCACGTTGTTCAAGTTTCAATTATTTTAATAGTATTAATATTTTTTATTTTATTTTCTGACCAACAAATAGCTCCTATGGTCCTACAAATCCTATCACGAAATCACATGGCACAGTTATATTGAACAAATTTTGTTTCCAGAAAGTGTTATTTCAGCAGTCCTGAGTAATTTTCAAAAAACTATCAATTAATTTTTTTAATGGTTTTAGTCAAAATTGAGGAGAAAAAAAATTAAACTCCTGTCTTAAACTTTTACGTGAATGCTACTACCTCATCAAAGAGCTTACTTGTGCTTGTGATTGAAAAAATGTGAGTGTATACTGTAGAAACTATTTATAAACTGTTCTTGTTTGGCTTTAACATATAAATTTAAGTGAAGTAAAAATATAGAGAATGCAATATAACTGATGCTTAAATTTAGATTCTTTAAAATGAAGCCACATTTTTCAGTAAATTCATTTATCTATACCAGATATTTCAGCTGGCCACATGAATCAGTTTTGAAAGCCGTATGTTGGGCACCATTGTCTTAGAGCATTTAAATTCCCCTTTATTTCAAAGTTCTATTTCCTGACAAAAGTATTGATTTTATAAAGCCTTTAACAAATTAAGATAATCTCTGATAAATTGAATATTTGTTTATTTATACATTTATTTTTATGAGTGTTTGAAATGAATTCAGATGCAATTGAATTACCTTTTGAGTGGATGAGGCAAAATCACGAACATGTAATAAATGAATATAAATAATAAAAGAAACATTACTTTTAAAGTGGATGCATTATAATAATAATAATATAAGAGAAATAAACAACTCTGATTTAAGGAAGCAGTTACTAAAGACTTTATTTTACATTGATTGAAAACATTGGATTAATATCAAAATATCCAATATATATCAAAATATCTGATATTTTCAAACCCTGATCTTTACGGACAATCTCAAAAACCCATTATGACAGCCTTTATTTTAAAATGCCACACTAGTTAAAATTTAACTCCACATTAATCGAGATAGGATTATTTAAAAATCATTTTTCCACCAAATATCGAAATTTTTACGAAATTGATGTGGGGTGAGAGCTTCATGTACTTTATTTTTCTGCTGATCTAGAAGAGTAGAATTCTTCTAAAGTTTGATTCCAAGAAACGGGTTGTGTCATAATGACACACGATAGACGCGAAACATGTTAATTGTTCATCAAACACTTTTGAATAGATTGTATTTCTTATTCATTTTCTTACATAAAATTATATACATGTGTCCACTTATAATGATCATCTTCTTCCTTCTTAAGAAGAGAAATGTTCTCTTTACGATAACTAAAGTAAGTAATTACAAATGTATATACTGATCTCCGCGCTGCCTAAACGTAGTACATGCAACCATACAAAATGAGAAAGAAAGCGAGAAGAGCGCAAGGTCTCATTTTCCTCCAATATCTGAAGGCAAGCAAGCCACTATTTTCCTTCTAACCGACATTGCTTATCCCCACCACTTTTCATCACACAAAAAGGTTGGATATAACTTCAAAGCCCTTGCATAAAAAGTTTCACTTAAAAAATCTTTGATTCAGCATTTTATTATAAAAGTATTGATATTTCAATCCGCATAACTTTAAATGTACCTAATTTCTGACTAACAAGAGCTTTGTGGCTGGGAGGACTTTTACAATCTCAAAAACCCATGATAACAGTATTTACCTCAAAGGTAATTCAAAACTTGTTAAAACTTAACTATGTATCAATCATAGCATATTTATTTAAAAATCATTTTCTCAATAAAAATAGAAATTTTTACGAACCTGAAGTGGGGTGATAGCATGCACTTGATTCTTCAGGTGATAAAGAAATAGCAGGTAAAGGAAATAACAAGGCAACCTAAAAATTAGTAAACCCTAATTAGAGCATAATAAAATGTACCAACACACTACTTGAACCGAACTTAGAACACCTCAGGTTTCTGTTTATGATGGAACACACAGCGACTGGCATGCTTGTTGAATAAAAAAGAGTAAATTACCAAAATAACCAAAACTACCTACAATTCATTAAATTTTTAATAAAATAATACATTTTAAATTGGCTCGCTCAACCTAAAAAACCGATAAAAACTGTACTGTGTGTCAAGCAAGTGTTGTACTTCATATCCACCTCAAACGCTTTGGCAAATTCATGTGGTCACATTAATTTCATAATCGAACTGACATTTTTTTAAACAAATTTTAACTATTAAACATTTAGCAGAATATGATTAAAAAAAGTTTCCATAAATCAAAATGTTATTAAAAGATACTGCCAGCAAGCACTGAAAGTCCTATAATTTATAAGCATTTTATTTCCTCTGCATCTCCTTTCAAAAAACAAAAATTTAACACTGTAAATACTTACGTTGCATAAAGTGAAGATTGCTTGAAGGAACATGAAAAACGATACATTAGTCAATTTTTGTCTAAGAAATGATCAGGAAAAATAAAAACCTTAACATTAAAACATAAGTTAAAATGGGTTTTAATATCAAGTCACATTCATTTAAAATAAAAATTTCCGCAGCATAAAGCATTTATAATACAAATCACAAGTTAAGATCTCTTCACATCACAAGTGTATGTTTTGTTTACTTCCACTCGTCGCCAAGCACGAAATTGATCGCGCCAAACCGAATACAGAGATCTATCGTTAAAAAAATTTAATTTACACAATTTAAACATTTGCCTTGTCTTAAAGTGTTGTTTTTCAATAACGTTGTGATTGGAATCATCGATTTAACAGAAAAAATAACTATAAAAGACCCAAATAAAGTGTCAGGATGGAATTTTAGCACACCGGAACACATGTTCTTGATATAATTACGCGATAGTTAAAGAAATAGGAATGGACTCACTCAAGTAAAGCTACACACGTATATTTTGAACATTGTAGAACAGTAATGTGAGCATTAAAATCCTGGACTCACCTTTAATTTTTCTGATTCTGGGTTTTTCCACAGCACTGTCATACGCTCCATGTTAATCCTACGGGAGAAGAAGAAACCTTGCCTCAGGCGGTCTTCGACCAATAGGAAAATGATACCGCGTTGTCGCAACTCTGAAAACTACGTTTTCATATAGGGACTCTATCTTCGACCAAAGAAAGCGAAATTTGAGCAAATAACAGAGTTTGAACGGGGCAGAATCATCGGCTTTCGTGAAGCTGGATTATCTTATCGTGCAGTAGCCGCTCGTGTGCAGCGTAACAGCAGCACAATCATGCGTGTTTCGAAGCAGTGGACGGACGCGGTCTAGGAAGATTGGGCGCTGAAGATTTGGCGCCGTAAATTGGGCGCCGCATATTGGGTGCCGGGAACTTTGGGCGCCGAGTATTTTGGGCGCCGGGAACTTTGGGCGCCGAGCACTTTGAGCGCCGGGAACTTTGGGCGCCGAGCATATTGTGTCCAGTATTCCCGGGGCCTAAAATGCTCGGCGCCCAATGTTCCCGGCGACGAATTTTGAAACGCTCTCAATGCTTACTTTACGGTAGCTACCGGTTAGTTAATCACGTGACAGCTAATGATCACGTGCTCCAATCAACTAATCAACATATTAATACGGTAACCGGTTGATGATAGAGCGCAGCGGTTAGCAATCGGTTACTCAGTGGTCGACCGGTTAGGATCGCCGAACAAACTCAACAGTACATTGGCGAAATGAGAAATAAAAACGAGCGCGTTCTATTAAACAGCATGGTAACCTGGATATATTAAAGCAACCCCGAGTAAAATGTAAACAGAGCCGCCTTTTTAAATTGTGAGGTAGAAATTGCAGTGCGAAATATTGCTGTTTAAAGTTTTAGTTCGTTTTAATTTCACGATTTACCATTTTTGTGTTGTGAAATATTTCCGTTTTCGTAGGGTTTCTTCTGAATCTTAATTTACGTCTGTATTGTTGTTATGTTTGGAAAATTCTGCTTGCTGTAAACATTCGCAATAAACTCACATTGAAAGAGACGCAGAACAGATTTAAACATGGTAGATAATACATGATGCTGTTTCAAAATGAGTTTCTTTGACTGTTGATTTTTTTTTTATATTCTTGAGAATAGTAACTGAAATACGATCTGAGTGTGCTTCTCTTATGTTGTTGATGTTTTAATTTATTGGTTTTCTCTGAACAATGTTGAAGATTTTGGTTAGTTCATAAAGTTTTTTAACAATAAAAATGTGAGAAAATCTGTAAAAAATACTACCATTTAATGATCTAAGAAATACATTTTATCTCAGGAAAGAATATAATCCTTTTCATTTAATTTGTAATTTCACCTGCATCTGTCTCAGTTTTTAGTTTTATAAAAAAAAAAAAGGGGGGGGGAAAGGATGGGTGGGAAGATGTTGAGTCACTGCTCCTATGCTCTGTGGGGCTCGTGAGAATTTGAGCGACCAGTGTCAACCTTTTCACACTCCCCCCCCCATTTCCTAGAAAAAATTGAAATGACACGTTTGTCTACCACCAACTACTCGCAACCCAAGTAACACTGAAACGTTACGTCATCGTTGTATCACGTGGCAATTAGTTGAAACATCGTTACCGTTTCCCACACAGCGTGATATCACGTTGCTTTATCGATTCGTTACAAAAAGCGTAATTCTGAAACGTTACATCACGTTGCAAATTTCTTAAATTTGTAACGTTGACAAACAGTTGCAAAAGAAACGTTACTTATCGTTACTTTTCGTTGCACCTTACCTCGTCTTCGGCAACCTCCGAATCCTAGTGGCCATTTTCAGTAAACAACTTCTGGCTTGCTATGCCGCCATTGTTTGCAGCTTCGCAATCGCGATCTCTCATCACTTTTAGCGATAAGTACTTTGTATTATTGTTAGTGTATTATTGTTGATATACTTATTTAATTAAAAAAAAGTGTTATTACATATTTTTATGATGTTAATGAACTGCCGTTGGTCGGAGTTTGAGTATTTTTCCCACCGTAATTTAATTAAAATATTGTTTGAAAGAATAATGTTAGATGTTTTTATTTGAGTATTTATTCATTGATTTCTTAAAAAGATGATGAAGCTTGGGGATATGTTCCATTAATAAGCTATAAAAGCGATAAATGATACCATTTTTTACTCATTTAATCGGCGTTTTGCAGAATGATTTTGACGAAATAATTGTAGCAATTTTTTGAAAACAATTTTGTCGTGTAACTGAAATTATCTTTAGTAATAATACTTCAAATTTTAGTTAAAGCACTGATGTAAGAGGATTTTTTCAAAACTTTCATGCCTTTCGAAAAATATTTCTGGAGTTCTTTAATAATAATAATTATTATTTTTTCAAGAATTTATTTATGATAAAAGTTTTTATTTAATTTGCAGTAATATCGTTAATTTTGACTATTAATAGAACTCTAATTGATGTAAATTCGGCTATGCTATGTTATGCTCTGTTTATTTTTAATAATCAGGAGTGCTCTTACAAAATATTGTGAATGAAGCAACAGTGTGAGAATACTCGAACGCCTTTAAACGGAATGAGACATTTTATAAATTAAAAAAAAAAGAAAAAAAAAAGATTTTATAAAAGTATATTAACACTAATTGCATTAACAAAAAATACAGAATACTTACTGTATCAAAAATTAAGGGTTCAATGAACCCACCTCCATTCTCACCAAGAAAAAAAAACTTTTATTCAAGCTTTGAAAAAAAAAAAAAAAATCTTAATACAACGTTTAAAAGCAACGTGATATAACGTGATAAATAAAGGTTGATGTAACGCTTCAAAAATCGTTGATGTAACGTTACTGAAACCGTTGATGTAACATTACTAAAACCGTTGCTTTTGCGTTTTGCAACGAGACATATTTTCGCTCTATCAACGTTACCAGTAACGTGATGTCAACGATTCAGAGCAACGTGATGTAACGTGATTTATGTTACTTGGGAATCAGTAGTCATTGGCCCCAGGAACTGTAAGCTGTTCCATTTCAATTGTTTTATGCTCCGAGCTTGTGTCACTCCTTAACTGTACTAAATAATTATGGTCTAATAGGTGTGAGTTCATTTGTATGCTAATGATAATAATATATTCAGAGCTCTAAAAAAAATTTTTTTTTGGCCTTGTTAATTTTGCCTGAATGAACTGATAATTGATAACAATTTGCAGATTGCACCAAAATCTTAATTATATTAAAATGTTCCCTATCAAAGGAGTTTACAGCAAATCTTACTACTATTATATATGCGAAAGTTTGTCTGTATGGATGTATGGATGTATGGATGTTTGTTACTCTTTCACGCAAAAACTACTGAACGGATTTTCATAATACTTTACAATAATATAGCTTATGCATCAGAATAACACATAGGGTAGTTTTCGTCGCATTATGGGGGGCAAAACCCCCTTAGGGGGGCAATAAAACACAATTTTTGTATAAATTCTCTAATATTGGGATGAAAAAATACTTGCACATATTTACATTATATGTCTATCGAAAGCTCTGATTTTTCTGCTGAAGATGGCAAATGTTCAAAATTTCTAAGTAGAATAAAAAACGAGTTATGAGCTTTTTAGATCCATGCTCGAAGGCTTTCCTCAACTCAATACAGTATTTAGTGTATCCTCTCAACTCCCTGTCGATAGCGGCAATTGTTGTATTGTTGACTATCTTTGCTTTTCGTGACTGTTCAAGGCTTTTCTCAAGTCAAATCTTGAAGTAAGATTTTTGCACAAGATTGGCAAATAATACATGATTTGGCTGATCATTTTCCACTTAAATGGAACTTTAATGTAATTAATGGTTTTTATTATTATTTATGCTGATTGAACGCTTACTCATTATCCAATCAACCAGCAGATCGCCAAAATTTTTGCAGAAAGATTTCTGTAGCTGATGCATTTGTCAGTTTTTTCAACGTCGCAGTTTTTGAAGCCGAAGGCTACGTCATAATGTTTCTCAGCTTTCACCATGTGAACAAAATATCGCCAATCAAAGAATTTTCAAAAGACTTTTTTTACTGTGTTAAATAATCCAGCAACTAAATTAGGCAAATCCATAAACAGCACAAAAACTTCCATTAATTTTCCTTTTTGCACAATTTCAAACAATCACCAGATTTTACAACTTATTTTGGAAACATTTCGGATGAAACTGTTTAGCGCCATTTTATGGTGACCAAAAGTATCTCAGAATCTGGCGACGATATCTCTGTAACGAAAATTAATATCATATCGTTTTACAAAGGAAGGAAAGAAGGGGGGAGAATCATCGAAGGTATCCCAAAAGGACTCTCACAAATTCGGTAAAATCGCACCAAGAGCCCACAATGATTGAAATTCCCCAAAATAGCTAAAGCAAGTATAAGGGGATTACGAGCGCAGCTACTTTTTTTAAATCACTTCGTACTTCATTAGGCATACAGAGAAGGTTTTAAACTCCATGTTAAAAAAAAAGTATCAACAGATTAATCTTTTTAAACATGAGAAGATTAATTTCATGTTTTGGAAATTTGTATATGCTTAAATATAGTGCTTTCGTTTCTAAATCAATACTATTTTGTTCTTTATACTTATTGATATTTTAGTTTTATGGGTAAGGAAGAAACTCGATTTTAATCACGTCAAAAAGATGCGTTTTAAATTCTTTCACTTAAAACAGAAAACAAAAGCAAGTAACCATGTTTTCTCTTAATTATTACTGACCCAGGCAACGCCGGGTATTTTCACTAGTATTGTATAATTAACTTAGAATTCATAGCACCTGTGATAGTTAAGTTGGAGGGGGGAGTGGAGCCAAAGTGAGTGCCCTTGGCTAGTGTATTTTTGCACCCTTTGAACTGGTTCGTTTCCGTTTTTCCCCCTTACATTCATGGCATTTGAAGCAATCCTGAAAACTTGCAGAAGGGGTTGCTATTCATATTGTATTGTAATTAACTGAATTTGGAGTACTTCAGAAGTGATTGGTATTCGGGGGAAAGGGGGGGGGAGGCTCTTGAGCCAAAGTAAGCACCCTACAACATGTGAGCCACCCATGTTTTTCTTTTTTAGGTTCAAACAATCCATATAAGTTTGCAGAAGGAGCTTGCAGTTAATTATTCTTGCATTATAATTCATTTTGAATTCATGGCACTGTGGAAGTGGAAGGAAAATTGGGGGAAGGGCCAGATCTGAAGCCTAAGTGAGCGCAAGATATGGCACGCCTCTCCATGACATTCAATCGTCTTCTCAACTTCATACTTTGTGCAGAATAGGGAGCTGAATAAGATTCAGTGCAAAGGGTTGTGAGAGCCCATGGTGCCACCAATCCTTACGTCCTTATGAATAAAGAACCCTTCAACAGAAGATTTTGACAAAACTTTATTCTTTTCAGCCCTCCATAAATATATCACTTAGATTCCAAGCTAGGCCCACTATAGTTGGGGCAAACCTAACCTGGGAATATTCCCACACAACATAAACTGGTGGAATAGACGTTGAAAAGTCGTGAATCTGGTCTAAACACTCGTCTATAACTGATCTAAAAACCGTCTGTAACTCGTCGAAATGTCCCCTCAGAACAGTCGAAAGTCGTCTTATACACGTCGAAAAGACGACTACAATGGATGAAAAATGGTGGAATTAGATCAATAATAGACGATATCCATAGCGCTAGATAACGTTACCAAGAACAGTTACAGGTGATCTAAAAAACGTCTTCTAGGTGCGCTTATTAACGCAGCAAACCTTTTTTCAATTCTGGACTCTTAATTGTAATGTTTAGACGACACATTACAGTTTCCTTAACCTTTTAACATTCATACATTTTTATCTAATCTGCCAGTTCCATTTTTTAGTACTTATTGCAATTACACAATTAAACTTAAAACCTTATTTTCAATTTTTCATGTGTGTAAGCTAATTTTTTTATCCAACAGTCTTATTTCCATACATCATTTTGAAACAGAAATCATCAACAAGATGAATAAGCTTACCGAAATCAATAAGGCGCTATAAAACATACGCTAAAATATCAGAAGTAAAAAGCGGCGGTGCTGCTCAACGTACGTTGAAGCACGTGCGTCAACACTAATAACATAGCAACAAGTGTTGCCAATTATGTCAATAAATTATAAATATCATCATTGTCATTAATATTTTTTAAAAATAAAGTTCTAGCCCTTTAATTGTTGTTACCTGAACTAATGAACTATTTTTAATTCACTTTTTGCAGCATTTAGCACCACCGCAATCCGCTTTCACCCATCACTGTGTTGATTCTACTGGACACTTCTATTCGACGTTTAGTAGACGACCCTTGTGGATGATCTAATTTACGTCTGTAAAGGATGACTAATAGTAGTCCAATTATAGACGTTTAATAGAACATCTAGAAATGACGTTTATTAGTCGTAGAATAGATATCACCTTTAGATGTAGATGAGTATAGATGAGTTTTAGATGAGTTTCGACGAGAAATAGCCGTTTTATAGACGAGTGTGCTGTGTGGGTTGTGAAGGCTACGCAAATCCTAATCACAGAATTACAGAGCTGCCGGTTAGGTTTACACCAGGTAGACATGACCTCTTGTTGACCCCGTCGAAATTTAAACTTCCTATAAGCAGGCCTGTCATTTAGGAGGGTCAATTGCCTCACCCCTAGCTTTGAGAAATTAATGTTACATATAAGGAGTTGTAGTTTCTGCAATAAAATTTGCATTGAGTAAACACCCTCTCCCACCCCTCAAACCCTGGAAAAATTCGAAATGACAAGCCTGCTTATACGCAGTATTAGCAGTTCAGGAATACTAAGAAATTAAGAATTTCTGTACTTATTCATGTCTTGAGCAAACCAATGTGATTTTAGCCTATTGTAATAATTACTGTCAATAAGAAACAATTACCTTTTCACAGATTATAGGTAGTTCAAGTATTTGGTAAATATTCACTTCAAATTACTTCAGAGTTACCAGAAGATTAGTTTTCAGTGACTGATTTATGGGTTTAAGAGGCCCATTGAAATATATTTTTGGGGACCCCTTTGTCTGTAATTATCGTCATAATTGGCTGGATAGCCCATTGCGAGCCTTGGCCTTTTTCAGGAGATCCCGCCAGGCTGTCCTCTTTGTCGTTGACCTCCAGTTTTTGATTTTGATGAAATCAAAGTCCACACAGTCGACCTATCTTGTTTTTGATCTACCCATTGGTCGCTGTCCAAATGGGACCGCACTAAAGACCGTCAACGCAGCTCTGTCATTTTCCATTCTTGAGAAATGACTAGCCCATCTCATTGTTTAGTTTGGTAAATTTCAAAATATTGATATTTCTAAAAAGTTTATTAAATCTTTGTCTATCATAGAACTAAGTAAAAAAAGATTAAAAAAAAGGCTGCAATTTTGAATCATCTTTATAGCCTTATGGTCCTGGGAGCCCCTTACAATTGCAACATGTTAGATCTGCCATTCCATCTTTAGAATTTTTTTTGAGCAATCACGATTGCTTATTGTTCTCATTTGACCGTCTTTGATGTTCCGTGCCTTTTTCAACCACCACCGCCACCTGCAGGCGCGGCTCCGTCCTCCGGTAGCCGATCCTGGTCGGTGGCGTCCATGTCCTAGACACACGCACGCTCATACACACTCACACACAAACACACACGCCAACGTGCATACACACAGGTCTACGCACACACAAAAGCCTACACATACACAACTAATACACTTGTCTCCGTTCAACAGGAGGGTAGACTTGGAGGGACAAGAGCCGTGTCTAGAAACAAGTGAGTAGAGTAGTAACCAATGAGTAGGGTCCTGTCGCAACTAGTGATTGCGAAAAACATAATTTGAATTCAAAATTTAAGAATTCAAATTAATATTTTTAATTTTTTTTTTACTTGTCTTGATGTTGTCCTAGATATTTTGGTCTAATCTCGGACTTTTTAATGCAAAGCCAAAATACATCATAGCTTCAGAACAACAGTAACATACCTAATCACAGATATAACACTAAGATATCTTACTGTTGCTTTGAGGGGACAATATAGGGTTTTTTTAAGGAAACACAACCGAGATTTTATTAGTATTTAAAATAAATTGATATGATATTCCGTTATCATTCTTTATTTTTGTTAAACTGTGAGCTTTTAAAAGTGCTCAGCTTATTAACTTTAAGTGGAAGCTCAACCAGGACGTATGATATTTCTTGAAAAAACATATTTATCTTGTGCAACATCATGAAGAGCCAAATTTAAAAAGTAACTTGTTTATTATGGCTATGATATATACAATGACATGTTAAAGGAAATGTTGAGAATACGTTCTTTATAATATTAAGTAGCTCGTAATACTTTAAATGACTTCTGAATCTAACATTCTAAGTCAAAGTATGAAACGTTAAACATACTGAGCTATGATATTCATGTCAAGAGCAGTAAGCCGAAACTATCGGCAAAAACGGACAGACTCGACTGAGCTGCCGAAAGAAACAATCAAGTCTGACTTGGGTTGCAAATTGAAAAGGGAAGAGAATGAAGCAAAGTGCCGGGAGCTTAAATGCTACCGGCAATTTGCATATTCTGCTGACGCGATCTTGTTGCAAGAAAGAATGAACGAATGAAAAAAAACCTAATGCAAATTAAGGTTGCCAACACTTTTGGAAAATAATTTACTTCCTTTCGTAACAATTTTCAACTTTAACTTTTTAATCACCAGTAGGATTGCAGGAAAGGTAGGAAAAATTCTTAATATTTTTGACTGTTCCACAACCGAGCTAGTTTTTAACTCATAAGTAAAATGCACTTGAATATTTTTCGGAAAATATAAAAGGAATATCATCTGCAATTTGAATTATGCGTAACTTCAACACACAGAAGAATCAAACTGAAGTATATTTACGAATTAAAATACATTGAATCAATACTGAATTAAAAGAAATGTCAAATATATCCTAAAAAATTCATATATTTCTTACATTATATTAGTCAACAATATAACAACTTTTTAGTAACGCTAACAAAATTCGTGATTGTTTCACAAAATAAGATTGTATGTGACAAAACATAAGTTTCAAGGATTTTAAATATAATACGAGTTAAAATATGAAAGCCATAACGTATAAAGATGAAACCAAGCTTTCACGACTGCACAAGGAGCATTTGTAAACAAAATTTATAAGTCTCAATACAAAATTTAACTAGCGTAATATCCATACACGACTTGCAACATTTAAAAACTTGATACATATTGTGTTCAATAATTGTTTAATTAGACCAAGAATATTGTTCAGAGTTTTAAAAATACAGAACTTTATGACAATCGCGACTATTGAACTTTGTTTTCAAACGGACAGGTTGCAAGCAGAGGCGCTTGAGCAGAGCATAAGCAGCATTGCGCTCCGCAAAGAGCAGCACTGTGAAATTCTCGCCAACCATTTTGGCAGCTTCCGAATTTCGCCAATGCACTGTAATTGAGAGGGTTTCAAAATTCGCTTGCCGGCGCCCAAAGTCCCCGGTGCCTAAAATGCTCGGCGCCCAAAGTTCCCGGTGCCCAAAACGCTCGGCGCCCAAAGTCCCCGGCGCCCCAAACGCTCGGCGCCCAAAGTGCTCGGCGCCTAAATTTCCCGGCGCCCAAAGTTCTCGGCGCCCAAAGTTTCCGGCGCCCAAAATGCTCGGCGCCCAAAGTTCCCGGTGCCCAAAACGCTCGGCGCCCAAAGTTCCCGGCGCCCAAAGTGCTCGTCGCTCAATGTTCCCGGCGCCCAATATGCGGCGCCCAATCTTCCCATTTCGGGACGGACGAGGGTCGGACAGCTCGGAAATCTGGAAGTGAACCCCGAAATGTGACGTCAGCTCGCGTTGACAGACACCTTGTCCGTATGGCGCTGACGAACCGCACAGCTTCTTCTAGACAATTGGCAGCACAGTGGTCAACAGCTATCAGTGTTTTATTGTCTGCTTCATCAATTCGGAGACGTCTGCTGCCGGCCCACCGAGCAAATGCCCGGTTGCCCGCCGGCTATATCCGCTACTGTAGAGTGCACTTTCAACCCTTGGCTTTTAAAAGTAAAATTAGTTGATTTTAAAAAGTAATATCACTTTTAGACTTTTTTAATATTAAATTCCTTTTTATTATTTTTTACTTATTGCAAAACTTTCCTTTACTTAACTTTCTTCGCTGAATAGTTTCAACAAAGATAAAAATACAACTAACTATTCGCTTTTTAGAAGCCCAGTGGCTCTAGCGCTTAGCGCTTCCACGCCACAGGTCTGGGTTCCATTCCCGGGTTGGGCTTGGTCGACTCAGTCTTTCATCCCTTCAGTTGGTTGATAAAATGAGTACCAAGCGTGCTTGGAAACTAAACAGTGGGGGTCTTACGTTATAGGCTGACCACCTAACTGGAACATCTGCTCTTACAGTGGCGTATTTACTAAGGCGGCGGTGGGGGCGACCGCCCCCTCCATATCCGTCATTTTCTGAAACCAATGATATAAAATTGAAAGAATTACTAGCAATCGCAACTAATTTTAATCAAGTACATTTCACAAATTTGCTTTAAATTAATTTTAGAGAGTTAGTGTATTCGAGGATGGGCAGCGTTACCCACTTTTTAATTTGAACCTAAAACTCGTCTCTACCCCTTTTTTCGAATTTTGATAAATTTTTATATTTCTATATGTGTTTTTCAACCTTTTTCTTCCAGGACTTCACTATACTGGTATGATAAGACATTGCTATTATTTAGAACAGTTGTTTCCAACCCTATGGTGAGGATCGCCCCTAAAGGGGCGCTTTGACACAACAAGGGGGTGAAAATTCGTTAGAGGCGATTAGTATTTAAAAGACAGGTTAAGGAGAAGGGCATTTGACTACTTGCCTCTCTACATGACAGGTCGCGAGGGGGGGGGGCATAGCTTTCACGGTTTTCAACCGCCACCCCCTTGAATAGACTGTAAATCTGCCGTGTTTACCATCTTTCGCCCCAATTCCCCAAAGGGATTTCTGCTTGAGAGTATGATGGATGGGAATCTCCCTGTGGGGGGTGTGGGGTATGTCAATTCAAACTGGTTGTAGGGATTTTGGTTTAGGGGACATTCGGTGGAGGGAAATTCTATGCGGATTATTTTTCCCTGTTCCGAGCACGTGCGTATTTTTACTCGGACTTTTTCCTTTTTTTCCAAAATCGTTGTTCAGTCCGAAAATGAACAGCATTAGATTCATCGATTTAATCGGAGGGAAACTAATATTACACAACGAATATTTATACAGGATTCAGAACAAATCCACGAATAGAACGTACTGGAAATGCACCAGTATTATAAACTGTAGAGCAAGGGTGGTTTTAAGTAAAGAACAGTTTGAAAGTATAATTGGAATTCATACCCCTTCAGAGTTTTTATTATGCCTAACAATTTTTTGTAGGAGGGGGAGGGGGAGTTTAGCGCCTAAAATTGAATTAATTTTGGAAAAAAGACGTAAGTTTATTTTTTACATTAAATGAGCCGACTAAGTGAAAGTGAGGCCCAAGGTCCACAATAATTTGGAGACCCTTCTCATTCTATCACTTTATGTCAACACAAAATATTGCTTAACTTCTTCTCAGTGGAGTGTCTTTTTTTTTACACCATGGGGCCCTGTGCAGTCGCTGTTTTCCCATGTTTAGCATCAGCACTGCTTTTTTATAGTCATTTTATAAATGAATCCTATACTGCTTTTTTATATTCATTTTATAACTATATTATAGCTCAATTAATTGGTGAAGGGGATATTGCCCGCCCCCTCCCACGCAAATATCCAAAAGAAAAAAAAAGGTCATGTACCAAACAGTTTTTTTTTTTTTTCAGTCTTCTTCGTTTCACTGGCCAGTTTATTAATGACTGACAGTATACCCGGAAGGCTCTGCTCGTGCTATAAAATTAAATAAAAACTCTTAGAGCAAGTGTAAATTTCCCTTTCCACTCCGAATTAAAAAGAAAGATTCTGTTTCATTAGTCAAAATGTGCACATATAATTTTGAAAAAGCTCCAAACATGGTCCGTAAAGTAATTAAAAAAAAACCCCTGATATAAAGATTACACCTGTCCATCAAAATTCTCTCTTTCAAAGAAAATAGCATCTAATTTAAATACGCTTAGAATCATTTAAAATCGCCGTAGAAAATCGCTTAAAGTTTAAAAAAATATGATAATAACTTTTAACTCTCCAATCTGAAAGATACTGCTAATAAAAGAAGCAAAGAAATAGAAATATCAATAAACTTAGATTTATCGTATCAAAATATTTATAAGGAGAACAAAAAGTAATCAATAAAAATGAACACTATATTTGTACATGCAAAAACATGATCATGATCACGTTACTCGCTATCTACCGTTTGCAAGGAGAGTAGGTTTTGACAAACGTAAGACATTGGGCAATGTGACCACTATGAGCAATACTGATTGCTGAATCAGAGTCGAGTGAAAAAATCTCCCAACTCAAAGAATAAGCAATTTAGTTGAAATACTCAGTACTTAAAGAACAGAATGAAAATCCGTGCCGCCCCTGATAAAAAGGTATTTTATTGAAACATCTGTTACAGTTACAATGAAGGCAAATTATTACTGAAGAAAAAAATCTCGTCATCAAAATACTCACTCCAGTTGAATCAGCTGAAACTACACATATATTCCTACCAAAAAGAATCACAGATATTATGATAAAGCGTATTTTATATATGTAAAAACAAATTTTCACTGTGCCTCTAATTTCAGGGAAGGGCAATTAAACAAAAATGACAGTTTTTACGAAATTTTTTCATTAATTTATTGGAATGATTTTGTAAACTATATCACTCATTATGCGTTGGGGGCCTTCGTGGCTTTGTGGTAGAAACTTCGCTTCAAATGCCGGTAAAGGTGGGTTCGATAACCTCGGACGCTATAAGTGGTGTATTTCCTTTCTTAACGTTGAAAATCTTTCTCATTATTGTCTTATGTGTGAATAAATAAAAAAGTTTAAAATCTCGAGGCAATGGTCCTCAATCCTTCCATGGTTATTAACTATGGACGCGTAAACAACAACAGTAGTGTCATATAAGTTAAAGGCAACAATTTTTAACTTAAACAAAAATATGGTCATTTTTATAGTAATGAATGGACTTCAAAAGCCACTCCACCACAGTCATTCCGTCAAAACGCAAACTTGAATTTGTCAACCTAGTGCATGAAAAATTATTTAAATTAATAGCTTTTTATTGTTACTTCTCTATCACGAAAGTATTCGTCAGTTAAAAGGTTGAATTAATACACAATTTCACAAATATATCGTTTTGTTCTAAGAAGTCCAAAAACTTGATGCAGAAAAGTGTCATTTCATCACGGAGCAGAAAATAGCACAAACATTGAGGAAAAAGGAATAGAACTTTTTTCTTCTCTGTCTTGTTTTTCACATTTTAACAATGAAGTGCAGAGAAAAAACAAAGACAGCTGAAATGAAAATAATTTCACTGTAATCAGGGGCGGATCCAGAAATTTTTGTAAGGGGGTCAAATTTCAACGGATAAACCTCCATCGTAAAAAAGTAACAGTTAAGCAGGTGTGCCCATCCCTCAAAGGGTGTTGGAGCACTCTTCATATGTTACGGAGCACCGCCCCTCCACCAAATGAGACAAAAATCCTTTCAAATTGCCAGCCCCCCCCACCTCCTAAAACTTTCAATGGCGCAACCTGCACCATGTGGATCATATTCTCTCAAATTTTCATAAAAAGTTAAATTTCTTTAAGCAGAGAGGTTGGTCACGCTGGGAGAAGCACGCGCACACACATATATGCATGGTTCGAGATGGAAGAGTGCTCTGAAAAACTTTAAGCGCATTTGAGATGATTATACTTTTGAAAATGAACAAAAGACTCAAAATAGCAGTAACTTAGTAAACGAACCAGTCAATTCTTTCAATTTTGATACGCTGAGAAGAAATACCTTGCAGAACGAATTAAAAAAAAAAAGGTTAACATTGATTCCATGTACTATTTTTTCGAATCTAAAAAATTGAACTTGAAGAATTATCATGATAAAATTCATGTCACAGGGGGGTCAGCTGACCCTTTGACCTTCCCCTGAATCCGCCCCTGACTGTAATCGCTTATACCTTATACCTTAAAAAAAAAATGAATTAGTTAATGGGTCATAGAATGTGTAACTTTTGGGTGTAAATATTTTGTTTTTTCTGTTGTTTTCTTTCTTTCTTCTTTTTTCTTTTTGTTCTAGTCTTACATGAAAGTGTTACCTACTAGAAGTAACTATAAGCAATGGCTCGGCTAAATTCCAATTATTTTACTCATAAATAAATAATTAAAAAAATAAATAAAATACCTTGTTCACGGAAATAAAAAAAGAAAGAAACTTGTGTTTGAAAATAGAGGCCAATTTAATATCAAAGGAGTAATTTTGTTAAATGTGCAAACAATTAGTTATTTTAATGATTAGAGTGAATCTAATATTAAGCTCTTAATTAAAGTACGGCTTAAACTTCAGTCATCCTTTTAGTTCAAATTTGTGTTAAAAATTGTATAGTATTAATGTATTTCCAAATTAGTAAATTTGAGAATGCAATGGTAATTTATAATTTTGGTTGATTGTCTAAAATTGAGGTATTTCCTCCCCTTCATCATTTGTTCTCAACTCAAAAATAATGACATTGATAAGGTCTGTCATGGAAGTGAAGAATTTTCCATTAATATAGGTCTAATAGATACATTTTTCAGGGAAATAATTTTTTTCTTAGTTGCTACAGTCTGCTCATGTTAAGCATATGAAAACATGTGCATTTCTTTTTTTTACATTAATCTACGTTCCTGGAATTCAAGTTCACGGAAGTGAAAATTCCCAATAACCACACTCGGTTTTTAAAACCAAATCTATCTTAAAATGTCAGTAATCCAACGTTATTAAGCACAAAACTTGCAAATGATTGCAGACACGTGTTTCGGTGTTACAAGGAACACCTTTTTCAATGCAAAGAAATGTGAGCTTTTGGATGAAAAGTCATCCGAGAAAAGCAACACGGTGGAACAGGAGGTAGTATAAATATCAAAAAATAGAAATTAAACAAAACAAAAAAGATAAAATGACACATGGAGACAAAATTTATTATATAATTCCATCAGGAAAAAACCGTTAAGTAATAAATTTTAAAAGAAAACCATAAACAATGCAAAAAGTCCAAAAATGAAACCACTCTGAATAAATTAGCAATAAATTTACCAGCGGGAAAAACTATGTATGGAAGCAATGTATCAAATGGAGAAATGCAGAAAAAACAGAGTGAAGGATAAACATCTTGGAATTAGTTAATCACAAAACGAAATAAGAAAGCAAAAAATGAAAAAATAAAAGTAAGAAATGTACGACGTTTACATAAAAATAATAGAAAATCTAAACCAATTTTAACAAAGGAGTCCACACAGAAGAAAAATAGGGAATTGCAGTAAGATCGTTAACTAAATTAGAACGGTTCCTCAGGATGTGAAAAGATTCCCAAAAATCAAGATCCAACGAATTGGGGCATTTTTGGATAATTTGATAAGAGTTAAAATCAAAAGAGTGATTCGATTCCCAACAGTGTTGAGCAATACTGGATTTATTCAGCTGTTGTTTTCTCACATAGCTTTGATGTTCTTTTAACCGAAATTTCAAAGAACGGCGGGTCTGTCCGATGTATCCGAGTCCGCAATTGCAAACAATTTTATAGATCCCACAGCAATTAAGAGGGTGAATAGAATCTTTAAGAGAAGAGAAAGAAAGTTTATTAATAGGAGAAAATACCACTTGGAATTGGAATCGCTTCAGAATCTTAGCAACCTGAAAACTGATACCAGGGAAGAAAGGCAGAACAACTAAATTCTTAGTGTTAAAAGTTCTATTAAGAACAACATTTTGAGATTTTTTGCAAAGTTTTTTATAAATGGAATCAACTAAGGTGGGCGGATAGTCTCTATCAACAGCCACAGCTCTTATATAGTTAAGTTCCGCATTAAGAAGCTCAGGTGAAGAACAAATATTCATTGCACGATAAACATATGTGTTGAAAGCTGAATATTTTTGATTAGGAGGGTGAGACGATAATCTATGTGGGGGTAAGGAAACAGCAAAAGGTTTACGATAAACCGTAGTTTCAAAACCGGACTCAGTTCGAGAAACGAGAACATCCAGAAATGGAAGGCAATTATTCTGTTCTTTTTCACAAGAGAATTGAATATGAGGATCAATGGAATTTAAAATGGATAAAGTATCATCAATGCTTAGTTGACCGTGGTTCATAAGAACAAAACAGTCATCAACATAGCGAACATAGAATTGAAACTGTAGTTTCTGAAACAACTTGACCTCAAAGTAATGCATGTAAATATCACTAAGGATGGGGCTAAGTGGGTTTCCCATTGCCAAACCATCCAACATAGTATAAAATTTACCATTAAAAACAAAGGAACTTTGCCTTAGACAAGTATGAGTAAGGAAAACTAAATCCTCAATTTCCTTAGAGGTAAAATGAAATTCAGACAGTCTACTCTGAAGGCATAACAATGAACCCTCGACCGGAACGTTCGTAAATAATGAGTTCACATCAAAAGAAACCATAAAAGAATTATTTGGAACGCAATTCTGAATTTTTTTTGACAAACTCGATAGAGTTTTTTACAGTGAATACATTATTACTCATAAGAGGAGAAAACACAGAGACTAAATATTTTGCAAGTTTATAAGAAGCCGTACCAATATTGGAAACAATCGGTCTGAAAGGAATGCCAGCTTTATGTACCTTGGGTAAAGCATAAAATCTAGCGCAATTAGCAATAGAAGGAATAACAGAGCGTTTAACATTTATTGGAATAGACTGAACAGACTTGACAGCCGAAGAAATAGTCTTTAACTCATTTTCACTAGGATCTTTAGAAATCTCTAAGTATGGACCAGAAGAAATCAAATCATTAGTTTTGTCAACATAAGATGATTTGTCAAGAACAACAATTTGACCACCCTTGTCAGCTTTAGTAACAACAATATCTGAATTAGAAGTTAAATTCTTTACAGTACGCCGAACAGTATTAGTAAAGACGGGATTGGAAATTCTAGAATTAAAGTCCACATTAGAAGCAATAAGATGCCTAACGCAATCTTTTTGATTGGATGATAAGGCACTAAATTTAAAAGCTTTCTCAATAGGAGCAATAAGCTTAGAAAAAGAAGGTTTGCTGGCCAGAGCAAAGTTATCATTGCATTTTAGAGCATTAATTTGAGAACTATTTAAAGGAACACTTGAAATATTAACGACAACATTTTTATTTACCACTGGTAAATTTTCCGAAGGAACAACTTTCGAATTTCTACAAAGTTTAGCTAATTTCTTTTTCAAAACAACTTGATGATTCTCCGTAGAACGAAGGGTTCTAGACCAAGAAGTTCTATCAACATAATCAAAATCAGAAATAGAATTTGAAATAGAGAGATGCAAATCATAGAGCTCACGTTCAATAAACGAGAGGCGTTTCCTAGTTTCTTGGATCGAAGCTCTAAGTAGAGCCAATTTCGACCGAAAAATAACTTTATCAATTTTTACAGAACGTGGTAAGTTACATTTCAAAGAAATAAAATTCGGAATAACTTTCCTGCGCCTACATTCTTGAAGAAATTTTAAGTGGTTCAAAAAGCGAAACTTCTTAATACGAAGATTGCAAAACCTATTGATTTGAGACATTCCAAAAACAAAATAACAAAGTACATAAGAACAAATTATTATCAAAAATACAAATCAAATTAAAACAGTAACAAGGCAAAAATGAAGCAAAATTCAAAACTACCAAATACAACAAATACAACCAAAATTCAAGGCAAGAAGAAAGAAAAAAGAAAGTAGAATGCAAACGTACGGCCCGTTTAAGACAACTAAATAAAGAATAAATACCTTTGTGCTGAAAAATTAAAATGTCAGTAATCCAACGTTATTAAGCACAAAACTTGCAAATGATTGCAGACACGTGTTTCGGTGTTACAAGGAACACCTTTTTCAATGCAAAGAAGTGTGAGCTTTTGGATGAAAAGTCATCCGAGAAAAGCAACACGGTGGAACAGGAGATAGTATAAATATCAAAAAATAGAAATTAAACAAAACAAAAAAGATAAAATGACGCATGGAGACAAAATTTATTATATAATTCCATCAGGAAAAAACCGTTAAGTAATAAATTTTAAAAGAAAACCCATAAACAATGCAAAAAGTCCAAAAATGAAACCACTCTGAATAAATTAGCAATAAATTTACCAGCGGGAAAAACTATGTATGGAAGCAATGTATCAAATGGAGAAATGCAGAAAAAACCGAGTGAAGGATAAACATATCGGAATTAAAGAATAAATACCTTTGTGCTGAAAAATTAAAATGTCAGTAATCCAACGTTATTAAGCACAAAACTTGCAAATGATTGCAGACACGTGTTTCGGTGTTACAAGGAACACCTTTTTCAATGCAAAGAAGTGTGAGCTTTTGGATGAAAAGTCATCCGAGAAAAGCAACACGGTGGAACAGGAGGTAGTATAAATATCAAAAAATAGAAATTAAACAAAACAAAAAAGATAAAATGACACATGGAGACAAAATTTATTATATAATTCCATCAGGAAAAAACCGTTAAGTAATAAATTTTAAAAGAAAACCATAAACAATGCAAAAAGTCCAAAAATGAAACCACTCTGAATAAATTAGCAATAAATTTACCAGCGGGAAAAACTATGTATGGAAGCAATGTATCAAATGGAGAAATGCAGAAAAAACAGAGTGAAGGATAAACATCTTGGAATTAGTTAATCACAAAACGAAATAAGAAAGCAAAAAATGAAAAAATAAAAGTAAGAAATGTACGACGTTTACATAAAAATAATAGAAAATCTAAACCAATTTTAACAAAGGAGTCCACACAGAAGAAAAATAGGGAATTGCAGTAAGATCGTTAACTAAATTAGAACGGTTCCTCAGGATGTGAAAAGATTCCCAAAAATCAAGATCCAACGAATTGGGGCATTTTTGGATAATTTGATAAGAGTTAAAATCAAAAGAGTGATTCGATTCCCAACAGTGTTGAGCAATACTGGATTTATTCAGCTGTTGTTTTCTCACATAGCTTTGATGTTCTTTTAACCGAAATTTCAAAGAACGGCGGGTCTGTCCGATGTATCCGAGTCCGCAATTGCAAACAATTTTATAGATCCCACAGCAATTAAGAGGGTGAATAGAATCTTTAAGAGAAGAGAAAGAAAGTTTATTAATAGGAGAAAATACCACTTGGAATTGGAATCGCTTCAGAATCTTAGCAACCTGAAAACTGATACCAGGGAAGAAAGGCAGAACAACTAAATTCTTAGTGTTAAAAGTTCTATTAAGAACAACATTTTGAGATTTTTTGCAAAGTTTTTTATAAATGGAATCAACTAAGGTGGGCGGATAGTCTCTATCAACAGCCACAGCTCTTATATAGTTAAGTTCCGCATTAAGAAGCTCAGGTGAAGAACAAATATTCATTGCACGATAAACATATGTGTTGAAAGCTGAATATTTTTGATTAGGAGGGTGAGACGATAATCTATGTGGGGGTAAGGAAACAGCAAAAGGTTTACGATAAACCGTAGTTTCAAAACCGGACTCAGTTCGAGAAACGAGAACATCCAGAAATGGAAGGCAATTATTCTGTTCTTTTTCACAAGAGAATTGAATATGAGGATCAATGGAATTTAAAATGGATAAAGTATCATCAATGCTTAGTTGACCGTGGTTCATAAGAACAAAACAGTCATCAACATAGCGAACATAGAATTGAAACTGTAGTTTCTGAAACAACTTGACCTCAAAGTAATGCATGTAAATATCACTAAGGATGGGGCTAAGTGGGTTTCCCATTGCCAAACCATCCAACATAGTATAAAATTTACCATTAAAAACAAAGGAACTTTGCCTTAGACAAGTATGAGTAAGGAAAACTAAATCCTCAATTTCCTTAGAGGTAAAATGAAATTCAGACAGTCTACTCTGAAGGCATAACAATGAACCCTCGACCGGAACGTTCGTAAATAATGAGTTCACATCAAAAGAAACCATAAAAGAATTATTTGGAACGCAATTCTGAATTTTTTTGACAAACTCGATAGAGTTTTTTACAGTGAATACATTATTACTCATAAGAGGAGAAAACACAGAGACTAAATATTTTGCAAGTTTATAAGAAGCCGTACCAATATTGGAAACAATCGGTCTGAAAGGAATGCCAGCTTTATGTACCTTGGGTAAAGCATAAAATCTAGCGCAATTAGCAATAGAAGGAATAACAGAGCGTTTAACATTTATTGGAATAGACTGAACAGACTTGACAGCCGAAGAAATAGTCTTTAACTCATTTTCACTAGGATCTTTAGAAATCTCTAAGTATGGACCAGAAGAAATCAAATCATTAGTTTTGTCAACATAAGATGATTTGTCAAGAACAACAATTTGACCACCCTTGTCAGCTTTAGTAACAACAATATCTGAATTAGAAGTTAAATTCTTTACAGTACGCCGAACAGTATTAGTAAAGACGGGATTGGAAATTCTAGAATTAAAGTCCACATTAGAAGCAATAAGATGCCTAACGCAATCTTTTTGATTGGATGATAAGGCACTAAATTTAAAAGCTTTCTCAATAGGAGCAATAAGCTTAGAAAAAGAAGGTTTGCTGGCCAGAGCAAAGTTATCATTGCATTTTAGAGCATTAATTTGAGAACTATTTAAAGGAACACTTGAAATATTAACGACAACATTTTTATTTACCACTGGTAAATTTTCCGAAGGAACAACTTTCGAATTTCTACAAAGTTTAGCTAATTTCTTTTTCAAAACAACTTGATGATTCTCCGTAGAACGAAGGGTTCTAGACCAAGAAGTTCTATCAACATAATCAAAATCAGAAATAGAATTTGAAATAGAGAGATGCAAATCATAGAGCTCACGTTCAATAAACGAGAGGCGTTTCCTAGTTTCTTGGATCGAAGCTCTAAGTAGAGCCAATTTCGACCGAAAAATAACTTTATCAATTTTTACAGAACGTGGTAAGTTACATTTCAAAGAAATAAAATTCGGAATAACTTTCCTGCGCCTACATTCTTGAAGAAATTTTAAGTGGTTCAAAAAGCGAAACTTCTTAATACGAAGATTGCAAAACCTATTGATTTGAGACATTCCAAAAACAAAATAACAAAGTACATAAGAACAAATTATTATCAAAAATACAAATCAAATTAAAACAGTAACAAGGCAAAAATGAAGCAAAATTCAAAACTACCAAATACAACAAATACAACCAAAATTCAAGGCAAGAAGAAAGAAAAAAGAAAGTAGAATGCAAACGTACGGCCCGTTTAAGCCAACTAAATAAAGAATAAATACCTTTGTGCTGAAAAATTAAAATGTCAGTAATCCAACGTTATTAAGCACAAAACTTGCAAATGATTGCAGACACGTGTTTCGGTGTTACAAGGAACACCTTTTTCAATGCAAAGAAGTGTGAGCTTTTGGATGAAAAGTCATCCGAGAAAAGCAACATCTATCTTGTTTTTCAAGTAAAATCTCACAACTTCTATATGGCTGAACATAAACAAGGGGACTCTATTGCATAAGGGAAAATAAAATGTGATGTCATTACTGCCATCTGTTAATGAGAAATGGCATTTTGTAACGGA
Source organism: Uloborus diversus (assembly GCF_026930045.1). Classification (NCBI taxonomy): domain Eukaryota; kingdom Metazoa; phylum Arthropoda; class Arachnida; order Araneae; family Uloboridae; genus Uloborus; species Uloborus diversus. Next base: position 141,066,049 of record NC_072731.1, read on the forward strand.
GGTGAGAATTTAGTATGTGACGTAATTCCTTATCCTTCTAAAACGAACTGAAAACGAACTAAAACACAATATTAAAAAAAATAAATATACTTAAACAATTAGCATTTGAGACACTTGTGAAAGAACTAATAAATAAAGAAATATACTTCAAATTAAACCAGTTATTAATCAACACAAACAGTAACACAAGCATTAAGAAGTTTAATAATTTTAAAAAAGAATGACGAAATTTTTTACTTAATAAATCGCACATACATGTGTGTTGAAGAAACAAGATATTGTTCAATGCCGATTTAAATTTATTATTTTTAATTTAATATGTAAGGCGTTACTTGCGAGACAAAGTGACCGCTTTTCGTAAATTGGCATTAAGGTGCACTTCATGAAAATAAAGAACTTTATGTGAATAATACGAGCAGTTAGTTTTAATTCATTATTTCCATGCTATTTCTGAATTACTAAATTTGTTCTTTATATGAGCTTGGTTTTTTTAAATTTGAGATTTATTTATTAAATAATAAGATAGGTTGAACATTGTGGAAATGTAGTTTGCAGTTATTAAGTTCAGATAAGAATAATTAACTTTAGGAATGAATGTAATTAACAAGCGCATGAACTAAATTCACTGTTCATACTTAACAACTTTCCGATTTTATTATTTTTATGACTAAAATCATTTTTTTGCTCAGCACATCCATAATATTTATGTTCTAAATAGCAATCCCACATTAAATCACGTTTAAAATGTTTCGGTTTGAAAATAAATGTACTAAAGATATTAAGATATTTCTCGAAGAGATTCAGAAATATTTAGGAAACGCCTTTGCCTAATAATAAAGTTTTAAAATAAAATTTTCTTCCATTTGCAGTACAGAATATGATATCTTCAAGAATCTTAAAATATTTTGAACGAAAAAACAATTAATGATTGTATAATTCAATATATCTTCACAGTGGACATTTAGAGAGACAATATTAGCATTTTGTATTGTTTCCTTCAGTCAAAAGTAGTATTTTTTGTCACTGAAGTTGATAGAATAAGCAAAAAAAAAAAAAAAAAAAAAAAAAAAAAAAAAAAAAAAACATGGACTCGGAAAATACTTTTAGTTTCCCAACAGTTATTTTTAAATTAATTTTTTAAAATGTCCGATTCTTCAAACAATGCGTGGTCTTTATGACGTCACACGTTATATTAATCAAGAAGCGAATTACAATTGCGCTTTACGCTTGCTATCAACCATATTGTTGCCAATACATGTGAGTAAAGATGCGAATTAAATATTTTGAACCGTGAACGGCAGCACTGAGTGGCATTTCATCATTTGTGATGTCATCTGCAGAAGCGTTAAACGATGAAAAAGCACCGATTTAAGTAATTTTTTTAAAATATTAAAGTTAAAGAAATTATTTAAAGAATGGTCAAATTCTATGTTTTTAAGCATGCTCTTTCAGAAGAAAATACTTTTAAAATTTTGAAAACGACCTCATTGGTGATTTTTATCCATTGGCGTCAATTTTTTCGTTTCCAATGCCAGCGCGAAAATTGTTTTTCCTTTGCATACGTAAACAAGGCGCAGAGAAATATTTATTTGCATAGTTTTAGCACAAAGCAACATGATATCCAAAATGAAATTATTCAAGCCAGCAATTTGTCGACCACACCAATTTCTCAATGGGGTTGTTTCCTTCAATCAAAAGTACTACTTTTAGGCACTGAAATAGATAGAATAAGAAAAAAAAAAAAAAATGCTAAGCCAAAAAAACTTATTTTCTCAACAGTTGTTTTTTCAAAACTTTTTTGAATGTCCAATTTTGGAAATAAGGCGTGGTCTTTATGACGTTATAAGTGATGTACTTTGGCGCGCGACTCAATTTCCGCGCTAAATATTTACGGTTTGCTCTCAACCGCCTTTTCGGGTTACGATAATTTGCGCTGTGCGCTAATGGTATCAATGAGTGGCATTTTATCGCTTTTGATGCCAAAAAATTAATTTCAATCTGCGCACCAATTAAAATAATTGTTAAAAAATATAAAGTTTTTTTAAATTATTTAAAAAATGGGTAAAACCTTTGTTTTTAAGCATCTTCTTTCAGTAAAAAATACTTTGAAAATTTTGGAAACGACCCCAGTACCGAAATATTTCCTTTCATCCGTTTATTTTGAGATTAACAGATAAAAAGCAAAATTGGAATGAATTATTACTGTGGTATTGTGTGTCCGTATAAAATTGTATGTTTTCAGATATGCAGTAAACATGAGTAAGAGTAGAAATGAAAATGTTGGAATTAGTTAAATTCATACAAATTTTCTCAAATATTTATTTACGAATATGGTCGAATTTCGACCACTGGGTTAACACTAGTGTATGTTAATCATCAATTAATATTTGGCATTTATTATTTTATTCTTTTTCTGTTTTTTAAATCCTAATGATTTTTTTCTCACTTATTAAAATTGTTTCATATGTAAAAAAAAAAAAAAAAAAAAAAAAAAAAAAAAAAAAAAACAGTTTTAAACATTTGCAATATGCTTTAAGCAAAAATAATATGTTTCTTTGCAACCCTGGGCCTGAGTCAGAGGATAGGTTTTTATTACTCTCTCGTTCTAATTCAAAAATCTGTTATGGAAAAAGTACGTGAGATTTAAGAGAATTAGCATATGTGATGGCAATATTTTAGGTAAAAATAGTGATTATTCAGCTGTCCCATTATGGCTCTACTTAATGTCTTATATAGTGACCCATAACTGGGCCACAATGAGACTTTTTTTCGAATTTATAAAGCTTCATAATTTTTTTTTTCTAACATTAAATGGGCTAAATTTGATGAGTATACTATAATTTCATACCTTTAATATAATCAAATATCTTTCTGTGCTTTAGAATTTACCAATATACGAAAAATGCAAAATATGTGTTTTTGTCTCATTGTGGCCCACTATCCCCTAAATAAAAGTCAGTTTTTGGTGCCTCGCCCACCTAACCTGCAACCTCCCGATCTCAGAATTCATCTTTGAGTAAATAGTTCGTTTTATGTGTAATAGATGGAGACACTCCAATTTGCAACTTTGCAAAAAAGATGCAGCCGATTGAGCGGATTGAGCCGATACAATTTTATCGCTTTCCGCCCTCGTAAACGATACTCAAATTTTCCCCTTGAACTCTACACTACTGCCATAGGCAGCTAAACGTTAATTATTTAACGTTAACGCTTAATTTTTAGCGCAAACCAAATAAGCAAGCTTGTGTGATAAAGTTGAAGTAAAAACGTGACAAAAATGCCAAAACGAAAAAAATAAGAAAAAAAAAAGGGAAAAAAATTGCAGATACTGCTGCATCCCTTCCCAGGGCAGTAGGCAGTTCTTTTTCACGGCTGCAACGTAAAAAGCAATGAAAATGAATTGAATGGGACTATGTGAGCTTTTATTTGTCGAATTTTTGAATGCTTTTACAGAGGCTTTCACAAGAACTTGTCGCACAATCATTCAGTACGAAATAATTTTGAGCCTGCAGACTACAAAATTGACATATGAAAGAACCCCATAACTTTCTGCTTATGGGACAGTCATATTACACTAAGAAGGGAAAAATAGAGAAATAATAAAAATAAAAGAATCTGTGCAATTTGGAGGGCAACTCTCTTCAGCTAATCTGTTAAAACATACGGGCAGTGGCACAGCAAGAAAAGAAATTCTGGGAGAAGTGTTTAAAAACGAAAATTGTTGCTCTCTTTCTCATTCATTCATAATGCTAAAATATTGTTGCATTTAACCAAATAATTTCCGTGACTCATTAACTATTACACTATACCACTTGCTTAAAAATAATGAATGATTTATTTTTGTATTCATATCACAATGACTTTAAAACAGTGGTTCTCAACCTTTTTCACCCCTAAGTGTACCCCTCTCTCTCTCTCTCTCTCTCTCTCACACAGACACACACACACACACACACACACACACACACACACACATATATATATATATATATATATATATATATATATATATATATATATATATATATATATATATATATATATATATATATATATATATATATATATATATATACACAAAAAAAAGCTTTCTACTATGTTTTCCTAAGGGTGCAAAAAGTAGTTTCCAAATCTTAAAATAACTTTAAATTTATGTTTACTTCCGGAGAAGCTTTGATTCAAAATTTTCATTATGATTACTATTTATATTGCTGTTGTGAAGCAACACATTTTTGTAACAATGGATTTTATACTTAATCATTTAATGGGGAAATTGCATGAACTTTACTGCCTTCCACCATAACCTTTTTTAAACTAACTTTTTTAGGAATAAACTATAACCTATATTGCTTCTTGATAATGTAGCTGTCTGTGGTGAAAAGGTGGTTTAAAATTGGTCCAGTAGTTTTGAAGTTTACCCCGGACATCCTTACATACAGCTATTTATGTATATAGATTATTTGTAAAAGACCCTCAGCCATTTTCAAAGTTTTTTCAGAAGTGTGTAACGCCCCCCCCCCCAAAAAAAAGAACGAGAAAGAAGAAAGAAAGAAAATGGGGGAAAACCTTCACCGTTCTGCAAAAAAAAAAAATATCATGCATTTTTAACTGTCCACAAATGCATGTTGTTTTTTTTTAATAATTAAATTAAAAAAAAAAAAAAAAAAAACCTAATAGAAGAATCATAATCGTTCCGCGGGTTTTTTCAAAAGCTCTTGCCGGTACGCGGCGGGTCAAAAAAAAAAAAAAAAAAAAGTTGAGAAACTATCTAAATATATACTATCCAAAAATCATATCAAAAGGGCACATATCCAAATTTTAATTTGCCACTTCTAAACTCAAAATTAGTTTACAAATATAAAAAAGCGGAGCAAAGCACATAATACCCGTCCGTATTAAGAGAGTCTGTTATCAGTTAGGCAAGTGCGACCTCAAATTTTCATTACTAAATTAATATAAAATAATTAATATTACTATTAAATTGTGATTAATTAAAAAATTGTGATAAAAAATGTGAAAAATTATACCTACAACGTTGTTAGAGAGAGAGGGAGAGAGAGAGAGAGAGAGAGAGGGGGGAGAGAGAGAGGAGGGGGGGAGAGAGAGGGGGGAGAGAGAGAGGGGGGAGAGAGAATTTAATTGCTTTTAATTTTATTTTTATTTCATCAAATTTTCACTATTTTATTAGTTTCAAATTTTAGTATTATGTTTCTTTTGTGTGCTGTCTAATATTCTAAAAGTATGGTAAGGGGGTGACTCGTGTTAATAGCCAAAAATCTTCAAATAAAATGGATGATCAAAAACCTTTTTCGTTGTATCAATTTATTGCTGGTCCCCTAAATGCATAGGGGATTTAATTTTTATTGAAAAAAAGGAACAGGGGTGGGTGGGTGTTTTGAAAGGATTTTTTTCCTTGGGGGGGGGGGACTTTTTCCTTCGGTCGGTCTTCACGATAGTTGGAAGGTGCGCCTTTGCTCTTAAAGGGCACCCCTGTTTTATGTGACAAAAGTTATAGAGCAATTGATCTCTTATTTGTCGTGAAATCCGTAAAAATGTACATTTTTGAAAGTGTCCCAATACGTTTGGTGATACAGTGTACGCTGCCCAAAATGTTTTTTTTTACGAATCAATAGTCACCTTGGTAGTAACGTAGCTATGTAGAACGTGAGTTCGATACTCGGAATTGAAAACATGTAGATAAAAATAATAATGAAACTATAAAAACAATAAATATAACACAATATTAACAAATAGTAATAACATTATTTAATAAATATATTTTGTTAATATTATTATTCAATCAATGTTAACAAAATTGCTTGAATATACACATTGAAATTCAACTACACATAAATATATTTTCTTAACTACTGCAAAAATTGCCGTTTATTACACTTTGGGGCCCTGGGTTACGATAGAACGGAACCCGCAACCAGATACTTGCAAAAGGGGGTCTTTGCTGCCCGGGCATCTTTTAGCAAAGTTCCATCTGGCTCATTTGTGACGGATTTATCACGTCGCAATTATGAGGAGCACCCCAAGACTTAAGGGCTCTGAAGGGATTCCAAAAGGCATATAAAGATATTTTTTGTAGTTCTATTCATCTCTAATGGGCCCCCAAAAATGCATTACGACGGGCCACCAAACCTGTAGGTCATGTAATATTAAAGTTGTGAAAACACCTTGAAAATGGAATTATGGAATCTTAATAATGTAACAGTATTTTTCTTACCATTAAATTAATCGTACAGAAAACATCATTCATTTCATCTAAATCCCTCTCAAACATTAAATCAAGCATTATTCATAACTTTGAATAGCAATTTTCTTACCGAGAAATATGTCACCAATAGAATCAAAACTAAAACTGAAACTTTTCCATTCAATGCTAGATTGGCAACGTTACGATGCCAGGGTCTGTGTTATATTTATGACTAGCGGCATTGCCCGGCTTTGCACGGTCTACCTGGAAAATAAAAGTTATGTCAAGTGACGCATGTTCAACAATCAGGCTTCAATTAGAGGAAAATAAAGGAGATAAACCGCCAAATAATAATCAAAAGGAGAAGTTTTTACCTCAAAACAAAAACAAAATTTTATTTAGTTACAACCCAGAAAAAAAAAAGTGGCGACCTTCCGAACCCTAATTTAAAATGAGATCGCGCAAACGATAATTTTCCGATTTGAAATTTCTGTTCCATTAGGCTTAGCAGTGCTTTTTATTTTTTTTTCCCGGTGAGTTTTTAAAAAAAAAATTCGTAGGAAATGAAGGAACTCTATGGGTGTTTTTCGCGGGCTTTCGAATGGGACCTGAATCAAAGAAATCTGATAACTATTTCGGATAGAGAGAGCCATTTAATGCTATTTTCGGTCCTAAAATTAAAATTCGAACGGTTCGGTTCTTTTATGGCGTTTGAAAGTTTGAACCCCCCACCCCCTACGTTTCTTCTCGGGTGCCCAAGTACCTCCGTGACAAATTTGGCCGAGATCCGACGCAAACTGTGGATTTGTATACGGAATATATATATATATATATATATATATATATATATATAATATATATACATATTCTTTGTTTTATTTACATAAATTTTCTGAACGCTGACAAATGCAATTTCTTTCTCTACATTTTGCTTGCGCTGTGACCTGATGGATTTATAATTTACAGTCACTTATTTCAATTCTAAATATACACTTTTAATGCTAGCTAATTTTAATAATTTAAAATGAACGAATTTTTTGAATTAAAAAAATGGTTTATGTGTAAAATAATTTTTTAAATTTTGGGCCCCCCTTGTGACTCGTTCCTGGGCCAACAGGTGTACCTCCCCTCTCTCTGTGCACGCCCCTAACAACAGTAAGTATATTTTTTTTATAGTTTTGACGAAGCATCCACTTGCAAAACCTTGTTAAAATGGAAATCAATAGAGAAACCGCTTTGTTCGAAAATAAAACACCAAGAACCATAAAACGGATACAATGGCAAGTAATTAGGAAAAAGTACTTTTTTTTTTTTTTTGTAGCTATGAACGGGAATTCGTTTTGATTTTTTATGACAATGCAATAATATTTCGCTTTTGTGAAGAAAATTTGTTGTGAGTTAAAAAATTGTTGTTGAATAAAAAATAATAAGTAAATAAATAATCAAATAAAAGGGCATTATTTTCTGTCAATGTACTCATCTAAACAAGGATTATTGATTTTTGAGTTGGAATACACGTACACAAGCCCCTCCGTCTTTTCAAGAGCGACCAGCTTTTAGTCGCACTTTTAATCGGTCACTTTGAGTGACGCGTCCTTTGAAAAGTGACGTTCTTCCCACCGCCTGGCCACAGCCCTAGCATTAAAACAGGTCACCATGGAAACGATATTTGGAACTCTCAGAGTCCAGAGAAGGGGTATCTTACACCAACAAAACGTAACCTTCAGAACTTGGAACGGGAATCAATAAGATTTTTGTCGTTGATTAAGATCGAGAGAGCTGCTTTGCTATCGAGTACCCGAAAAGATTTTGTTGCCCTATAATTGGCTGTTATGAAATTTAATAAATGCAATCTGACAGAAAATTTTCGTGATTATAGAGGCAGTTGGATATTGATAAATATGTGGCAAAGTTGATTGCTTTGTTTCGTCAAATATTTTGTTCGTTCTGGAATTAAGCTAAAATGCGTTCATGACTAGGAATTGCTGCAGTGGATGTCATAAAAAAAATAAGTTTTTTTTCTTCAGAAAATGATTCATCTTCTCATTATGTTCAGTTTACTCATGGATATTACTTGTACAGGAGAGTTGTTTGCAAGCAAAAAGGGATAATTTACTGTGAGTGAAAACTTTCATATTCCCAATGCTTCAAAGAAGCTTTTGTATGAATTAATATATCATATTATAGAACTGATTCTTGGCTGTTGACTTTTAATGGTGATTGATTTTACTTCAGTGTAACTGTTTAACTACTTTCGAAAACTATGGCAGGACTTTCAAGTTGATTTATATACTGGGTTATATTATCAATATTACACCAGTCTATAATAAAAACTATACTTGGACACTGATCAAATAAGGAATTTTAGTAATGAAAATACAAGACACTGCAATAATTCAATAATATTAAACGTTCTAAATGTGAGAGCGAAATTTTGCTCAAAAACACTTGATTTTTATTTTTATTCATGATTACGGAAATATGAGACTTAATTGAGAGCTAATAACTGAGACGGACAAATTATACTGAAAAAAGTGCACTGCATTGTAGTCTGAAAGTTAAATGAAACCGTTGAGATACTTTAATCATAGTAATCTGGAGAAATATATTTTCTTTATGTTATGGAAGAAAAGTAGTTTTCAAGGAGTAAAAGTTTTTGATTCTTCAGTTATGAGACATTGGTGTTATGTATAGTGCGTGTTTTTTTATTTTTTATTTTTTTTGCCATATAGGCTCTGCTTTGACGAATGTGTTGTTTAAATTATATCAAAAATTCTGTGGAATTATAGTAAAATATCAGTTACGTTATTTTTGAATTTAAGTAAAATAATAAAATAATTATAAGAAAAAAGACGCAGAAAAGTTCTGGCGGATTAAAATTTGATGGTTACTTAAGAAACGTATGAAAAGGTACTACAACGAATCATATGACAAATCTGCTGAAATTTAAGCACGAATTGTCTTACGGGAGCAAGCGGATTGAACCATCATTCTTGCATAACATTGAGCAATTGTGAGATGCTCAACATTGAGCAACAGGTTTTACTCCTTCTGATCCATTTTATGGAATTTCATGCTCAAAAATCAGTTGTTTTATTTTTGAATTAAAGTAAAATATTCAAACAGCTACAAGAAAAAGATACAGAAAAGATGTGAATAATGAAAAGTTTGATGTTTATTTAGAGATGAATGAAAGAAACAACATCGACTGAACAAAAAAGATCTGACGAGATTTGAGTACGAATTTCCTTACGAGGACAAGCGTCTAAAACTATCATTCTTGCGTCACACCGAGCAATTGCCGGATACTCAACATTGCGCAACAGCTGTTACTCCTTCTGATCCACTTTCTTACCTTTAATCGATTCATGTAGACAAGATAAGGACCAACCTACCTTTGACACTTAACAAAAGAAAAAAAAAATAAAGTTCGTCGATTGTTGTGATAAAAAATATCAAGGTTGCCAGCATGGATCTTTAATGAACTTTTTCCATGAGTGGAAAAAATCCTCTGGAGTTGCAACTTGACTGGATAAATACTATTCTCTTTGTTTTCCCTCCTGATCGTAAAACGTATGAGAGGGTACGCTGAACAGGCGAAGCTTCATTCAAAGGGTTGGAAGAGACACGTGTGGGTGGCTTAAATATAGAAGCGCTCGGTCTCCAAGGACGCACGAAAGATGGATAGAGATGCGATTCCAAATGGATATGTTCCAGATCGTCAAGGTGGTGAAGACGATAACAAAAGCAATGACGTTGCGATAAAGTAAGTAAAAAAAAGTTCAGATTTAGGATTTTATTTTCGAAAATTTAACTTTTTTTCTTCAGAAGTGATTTTGGAATTTTGGATTACTAATGGGAATGAAAGATTTTTAAAATACTGTTTTATTAAATATCCCTAGAGGAAAAAGGCTAGAATTGATAAATATGTTTAGATTTGAATATTCCAACGAGTTAATCAGTTCTAATTTCAACTAACCCTTTCAATTTTTCACCAGAAGGTTTTTCTTTCGTTGGCTAAAGTATTTTGGCACAGTAATTTTGTATAATGCTAACAGAACAAAAAAAGAAAAAAACTGCATTTTGAAAACAAAAAGCTAAAAATTTTTAAAGGACAGTTTAAATCAGGAAAATGGACGAAAAAAAAAAAGACTAACTTAAGTAAGAGGTGAATTCAAAGCTAAGTAAAAGTGAAGACGTATTTATTTGGAGAACGCAGTATTTTTCAAGTAGAGGAGAGCGGGGCTAGAAGTTCCGTTTTTTAAACAAGCTCAAAATTTGTGATGAAAACTTAGTTCTAGAATTATTGTTCTGAGATTAAAAATGGAGTAATATATGCCCCTATGATGTAGCAACTGTTTTTTGTGTAGTATTTCGTGCAATTTTTTTTATAATTAATTTTTTAGTACCAAAAGTCGAGAAGGAACAACTTGCCCCCTTCATGGGGCTAGTTGTTCCGCGGGTGGGGCAAGTTATTCTGATATCAACACGACGATGTTAAACGATGATGATTTTGAGATGAACATCGCTTCGAGACAAATATTTGTTAAAGGTCTAATTTATGGTTAAAAAAATAATTATTGATTAAAAACAAGTGTTTATTTAATAATTAATAATGGATATTGTCCGAACAATGAAATGTCTTTCTTAAACTTAAAAAAACTTGACTTATTTCACATTTTAGCATCGATAATTTGCACTTAAAGGTTAAATTATTACACTTGAAGTACAAATATATATGTTAAGGCACAGTTAATAAGCATTGTAATATTATAATACATTAACATAGTAAAATATAGTAGGAATAGAATAATGTAGTAAAATGAAATAAAATATTTAACAGATTCTGTAGCTAATAAGTTACGATAACTAGTTCAGTCTGCAACCATAACAGAAAAATATCTTCGATTTAAGACTGATACGATACTTCGCAGACGATCCATAAACGAGGTTAGTGCAAATGATAACAATGAACTCCCAATTACTCACGAGCGGATATTGTTTTTGTGGATTTGTTTATTTATTGTTTATTTATTTATTTCTTTATTTTTGCGTTTGTAAATTACTGAATATGTCTAGAAAATACTCATTTTAACTTAACATGTGCAAGATCTATTTTTAGACATTCCGATTTGTTTCTTTCTCTTTTTTACCAAAGAAATCAAACTCTCCTCGGTCATCGAAACCTGACTAGTTGAAACCCGATTTTTGCATCCAAACTCCTTGTGCTTGTAAACGAGTGACCGAGCCAGTTTTGCTAGAAAAAATTCTCCTGCTTTACACATTTTTTGGCGTAACCTAAGTTGATTTGACTTGGTTGATCCGTTTGCAGGATTTTCTGTGTTCGTTTGCAATAGTGAGCAACTCTTCTCTTTTTTTTTTGCATTTACGTACATTTTCTACATAGAACAATTGCCACTTTTAGTGTTAGTAGTTTAATCTTTTGCCTCCAGCATCGTTTCGCAAGTTTGAATGTATGTCAGTGTTCTTGATTTTCATTTGCTCTTGTATGTACTGGTGTTGTTTTTCTTACCTATTGTGCAACATCAACCAAATGTCCGCAAAATTCGCTTATCCGCGGTTACCATGGCACCCTATTCCGCGGGTAACCAGGAGTATATTGTACAGGTATGCTATTCTAACTACCATTATCATCGACTTTTGCAACTACCTTTCTCTGGATTACGAAAAGGAAGGATACTTGCGTTTTTAATTTACACCTTCGATATTGAAAGTCCTGCACAAGTTAGACCAGGACGCTAAACTCACAAAGGAGAAGTTACAGTCTCTGGCTAATGACGGCTAAATAGGTAAAGCCTGAACAGATACACTTGCGTAGGATATGATCTGTTTAATGAGACATCTGTCTTCTCTAAGCAATATTGAACTACTTTATCTCTTATGCTACTTTCTCAAACCATCGCAAGGCGACGTAATCAGACTCTAGAACAGTGATTCCCAACCTGGCGGCGATCGAACTCTTCTAGGGGGCGATAAATTTCTGGGGGGCGATAGGGGGCGACCGGTATTCGGATACCTGGTAATGGGAAACTCTTGACCTTTCAAAAACTATATTTATTAAAACAAATCGGTACACAATTCAGAAATATCTTTCAGAATACTTATGTTGTGTAATACCGAACCAAGCATATGGCACATCAAATCAAAGAAAGTTTTTCCCAGAAAAAAAAGCATGTATGATTTACAGCTCAATCAAATCTGTTCGGATAAAAAAATCCCAAAAGCGAAAAATAATATCTTTTATTTTATTGCCGTTTTCACGAGGAAGAAAAAAAAATCTTGTAAGCACTGTCTGACCGTTGACGCCAGCATATTTTTAACTCCTGAAAAGTGTATGGATATGTGTAGGAATGGATTTTTGCATTTACTTATCAGTTGTCATTCAGAATCTTGCAATCAGCGCATAAACCTCCTTACGTAGTTTCTATTGTTTGATTTAATTTAGTGAATTTCTGTTTAATTGTGCATGTTTCGTAGTGTATAAGTTCGATATGAATTCGAAAAAGAAGTGCCGACAGTATTCACCAGAGTATCCAAAATTTGGTTTTGTCACGTCACCGAAAAATGTGCAGTTTCCGCATTGTCTTTTGTGCGATAAAACATTTTCTAGCAATGAAGCGATGAAGCCCTCGCGAATGAAAGAGCATTTGTCAAGAGTACATGGTGACAAAGTAAATAAACCTCTTAGTTATTTTCAAGACCTCAAAACAAAAGCGGATAAACGGTCAAAGGTGGGTGAATTACTTAGAAGACAAGCAACAGATCTTGACAAAGGGCTCCTTGCTTCCTACGAAGTGTCTCTTTTGATAGCAAAATGTGGTAAGCCTCATACGATTGAATAATCTCTTATTCTACTGACTGGCAAAATATAGTTGAAATTTTGCTTGGTGAGGGCTCCAGTAAAAAGATAAGTCAATCTCTCCTTCTGAGTAACAACAGTTTCCAGGAGAATAGATGAAATGGCTGCTGACGTTGAGTGCAAACTCATAAATGTTTTGAAACAAAGTAAATTTGCACTACAGATTGATGAATCAACTGTGACAGATAACAGAGCTATTTTATTATCTTACGTGAGGTTTATTAATGAGCTGAAAGAGATAACTGAGGTTCGCCAGAATTTTGATTACTGATACAAAGGGATCGTCGATTTTTAAAGTGGTGAAGGATTATTTTGAAGAATGACCATTGTGTCATTAATCGTCAATACTTGGCTGCAAAAAAATTGGGTGGTGTTTTACATGAAACCTTACAATTAGTCATTACTGGTATTAACAAGATCAAAGCTAATTCTCTCAATGATCGCCTATTTCGAGAGCTTTGCCATGAAAATGATGAAAAATTCGAATGCTTGCTTTTACATACGTCTGTGAGATGGCTTTCCAAAAGAAACTGTTTGCGCCGTTTCTTTGAATTATTCGACTCTGTAGCTGAGTTTCTCGACTTGCATAATCCTGCTTTAAGTGAGAATTTGAAACAGCGCAAATTGGAACTTGCATATCTCACAGATATTTTTGAAAAAATGAACGAAGTCAACATTAAGCTTCAAGGAAACAAGAAGAACCTCATCAAGGCCAAAAGCATAATTTCAGCATTCATTGCCAAATTCGAAAGCCACAAGGCAAATATTAGCTGTAAAGAATGTATCCTGTTTCCGACTATAAAAAAAAGTTTAATAGTGGATAATGAACTTCCTGAAGAAAATTTTTTAATTTTTATTGATCACCTTGATCATTTAAGAAAGAACATGGAATCAAGGTTTGCAGATTTGGTCAACTTACAAATTCCTGACTGGATTTTAGACACATTTAGTTTTGAAGATGTGGATGAACTGGAAAACTTTTTGCAGACAGAGTTTATGGATTTGAAATTTGATTGAGAATCAAAAATTACTTTCAAGCAATACGGTTAAGAACTTGCCTGGGTGAAGCTTATGGGTACTTACCCACAACTTCGGAAAAAAGTTGAACAGCTCCTCATCTCATTCCTCTCAACACATTTAGTTGAAAGAAGATTTAGCTCTGTAGTGCAGCTTCTCACGAAGCAAAGAAATAGATTGGACATCTGCCTCAAAGGGGACCTTAGATTAAATCTCACTAATATAAAGCCAGACGTCAAAGCTTTAACGGAGTTCCATCAATCACAAGGCAGCCATTAAAAAGGTAAAAAAGAACAAATCTTAACAGTTGAAATTTTCAATTTTTTTCCGGATTTCAATTAAAAAAAAGCATGTTACTGAAAAATGTAGTATTCTTATTTTTGCTAAGTATGTAAATGGCGTTGTTTAATTAAAGCACTTCAAATTATGGTTTTCTTTTTTTTTCTCTTTTTTTTGGGGGGGGGGGGGAGGGGAAGGGGTTAAGAATAAAAAAATTCAGTTTTAAAGCTAATTATTGCTTTATCATGCACTTTTTGAAACTTTAAACTAAAATTAGGCGTTCAGTAACATTAATCTTCATTAAAATCAGCTCCATCTAGTTTGTGTTTTTAAGAAAAGAACGTAGGGGGGGGGGGGAGCGATAGGTGTAATTTAACTTCCAAAAGGGGCAATGGGGCCAAAAAAAGGTTGGGAACCACTGCTCTAGAACAACAACAAATTTCGCAAATTTCATATTTTCATATGAAAGTACGAAAGATATTTTGATTCTCATTTTTATCATCAAAAATTTCATATTTTTCTATCTGTTTATAAGTAAACAACGAAATATTTTCGATAAATCACCGGTGAGAGTCGACATTCTCCGATTTCTATATTTTACAGTAACGAATATATACATACACTGCTTGACAATTGCTAAGGAACAAGTGATTTATGCAAATTTTTGTTTCAACCGCCTGGCCAATGGAAATACATTCAAGTTCAGATGGCTTGGTAGACCAAGACTCGTTATCTACATAAAAGACAGTGCATACACGCTCAAGATTTGTACGAAAATTCACGCTGTTTGGTTTTTAACAAAAATAGTGCTGGATGTTAAAAAAGGTTTTTCTCTGACATTCTGTTTGGTTCTTGAAACACTTAAGAGTAAAATGTCAGCAATACATCATTTGAGTATCTATGATCGTGGACGAGCGGTTGGACGACTGGAAGCAGGTCAAAGTATCACCACTGTGACTGCTGCAATGGGTGTATAATAAAGTGCAATCTCCAGATTAAAGACGGCGGAAATGTTTTGCAAAAGCATGCCGGGGGTCGTGATAGGAACACCACACCTTCAGAGGATCGCTGTGTACCCCTAGTGGCAAAAAATAACAGAAATTTCACTCTTGGACAGACAGCTGAAAATCTAACAACCGCTACCGGTACTCATGTTTCTGCAAGAATCATCTCGCGGAAAGTAAATAATGTCGGTTTGTATGCACGGAAGCCCGTACGTTGCATCCAAGTTCAACCACGCCATCGTCGAGAGAGATTACGCTGGTGTAATAGCCCCAGAGCCTGATTAATGCATGGTCCAGCGGGTCCATGGACCTGGGCACCACAATTTTAGGGGCACAAAAATAGGGTAAAATTTGTTCTTTCTGCACTTTTTTGGAATTATAACTTCGGAAATGTACCGATTATCTTGCAAGAGGGGCACCAAATTTTACCTGGACCTGGGCACCATTTTGGCTTTATCGGGCCCTGATAGCCCAGTCAATGAAGGTAAAAAAAATGCTTTGTCGCAACTAATTTAGGGAAAGCTGAATTTTTGCAGGATGTTAGCAAATAAAGTATACACTAAAAAGCCACAAAGTCCCGATCCCACCCCTCTTGCTTTCCCCCATCCCCTCCGAAACATTGAAATAGCAGTACTATGATTGTACGCTTTTTGTGTCGCAACTAATCACGGGAAAGCTGAATTTTGGCAGGACGTTAGTAAATAAAGAAAGCACTAAAAAAAACACATCGTCCCGACCCCTAACCCTCTTGCTCCCCCCCCCCCGCCACCCTCTCCGAAATACTTAGACCATCAAGAGCAGTACTATGATTATTCCCTTTTTTCGCAGCTAATTAAGAAAAAGCTGGAATTTTGCACGGTGTTAATACATAAAGTGTACACTAAAACCTACACAGTCCCGAGCCCAATCCCTCTTGCTGCTCCCCCCCCCCTCCATCCGAAACATTGCACACTGATCAGTTCAGTAGTATGATTATAAGTACAGCTTGAAAATTTATGATGTTACCGGGGTGTTCCTTTTTTATTTCACTCCTAACAATATTATAAACCAGTGGTGCCGAACCTAAGGCCTAGGTGCCGTATCCGGCCCGCGAAGCTGATCCGTGTTGCCCGTTGTTTTGTGAAATGTTACAACTCGAAAAGCACGATTAATGACAATGTTACAAATTGTCAGCCAAATATTTAGAAATTGTTTTCTGAAAACATTGTTGGGAAACCACTGTTATACACAAATTATGAAACATACACTTTTTATGTAGATATCTCAGTTTCACCATTTTACCAACTTAATCATATTCAGAAATCTCACAACAAAAACCAAAAAGTAACTTCAACAAATTAACAGCTTTTTATCATTACGTCTTGGAACGAAGTGATTGAACAAAATTTATAGATAGATTTTATATGAAAATAGTTATTTTCTTGAAATGGATCAGCAATGTAATAAGGGGCCATCTTCTAATATTTCGTTGGTTTTGTCTGAAATATTGTTACAGTGCATTCCACTACAGTGTCCACACATAGACGTGCAATCGAACCTAGCTTTACGACAGATGCAGTTTGAAACACATAATCTTTTCAATAGATTTTCAATGGATCTCTTCTTTCTTCTGCAAGATACTAATTGGAGAAGTTCACTTGAAGCAGAGGTAATCTTCATAAACTTAGGAATCAGTCTGTTGCATGAAGTATAATGCCAACCTAACTCTTCTGGGAGAAGTTTAAAACCTAACCGAGTTTGAATCTGGTGTTGACTCTAAAAACTCTGGTGGAAACCTTAAAAAGATGTTGACGAGTGACGTTTGAAGTTGGTGGAAGTTTTGATAAATCAAAAGTGGACTTTAGGGACATTTTTGTGATTACTTGCTTTTCACAAACTTTTGTTCAAACTTGGTTAGGTTTTAAACTTCCAGCAGAAGAATGGGTTTGGAAATAGATTTCAAGCAACAGACTGATTCCTAAGATCATGACAATTACCTCTCTGCTCCAAGTGAAATTCTCCTACTAATATCTTCCAACTGTAAAACATTGTGTTACAAACTGTATCTGTCGTAAAACTGGGTTCGATTGTACGTTTATGTGTGGACACTGTAGTGCAAGGCATTGTAACAATATTTCAGACCAAGTCAACAAACTGTTGAATGACCCCTTATAAAAGAAAAATTGTAGTTATAATAAATTGATGCTTTTTTTTTTAATGCAACCTGTTTTTAACCGACTTCAAAAAGGAGGCGGTTATCAGTTCATACCGTATGTATGTTTTTTTTTTTGTTTGTCCACTCATAGCGTCTCACCTAGTGAACCGATTTTGATGATTCTTTTTTTAATGGATAGGGGATGGCTCAACTTAGGTCCCATTACTATGTTTGACCATATTTGTTCTATAGAAAAAAAATTATGGGCAAAAAACAGTACATTTTATGCAATTTCCCTATTAAATGATTAAAATGATATTGTAGCGAAGTTCGCGATTTTCATCCGTGGATAACGGTGGCTTAGTGGTAGAATTCTCGCCTCCCACACGAGCGACCCGGGTTCAAATCCTGACTAGGACAAAGTGAGTTTTACTAAAATTTCGTTTCTACTGTTTCCCGTATTTTCTCGAATGTTCTATTAATTTCTGTATCTTTCCAAGTCTGGAAAGTTTCAGCACTTTCTCAAGTTGTATATAAGGAGATGTAACGTTTATTCGTGGTTCTGAATAAAGATCTCGGAGTTGATACTAACGAGTATTCGCTTCATTTGGCTTTCACATTGTCTTCGCTATCTTCATCTACGCGACAATATGAAACTCATTCTTATAAAAGTTTGGTGCCATATAACATTAATAGTAATTGTATGATAATTTTGAATAAAGGCTTTTCTAAAGCAATACAGTGATATAGAGCCGAACTTCTTACTAGGTAACTTCTTACTTTTACTGAAATATCTACATTAACACTAAAAAGAATGAAATAAAAAAATTTTGAAAAAAAAATAGAACCGACTTCAAAATTGCTCTAAAAAGTGAAAAATAATTTTATTCTGAAAACACCATCGATAATGCTTTTAAACATAATTTTTGAAGTTGGCGCAAAAACGATCGATAAAATCATTCACAGCCATAACTCAACTACAACTATAAATTTAACCAGGCCCAGTTTCTTCACTATCACATAAATTATGCATTGATGACAACATATTTAAATAACGATATAAATGTTTCGTTCGTAACTTTGGATGCTTTTCTGAAAAAAAATATGAACAATGCATGGTTACACTGGATTTTACGTTTTGTTTTTGCGCCAACTTCAAAAATTATGTTTAAAAGCATTATCGATGGTGTTTTCAGAATAAAATTATTTTTCACTTTTTAGAGCAATTTTGAAGTCGGTTCTATTTTTTTTTCAAAATTTTTTTTTGAGAAACCAGTTGCTACATAGTCCTCAAGTTGTAACATTTCGCAAAACAACGGTTCACACTGATCAGTTTCATGGGCCGGATGTGACCCGTGGGAAGTAGGTTGGGCACCCCTGGTTTATAATATTTTAAGAAGTAAAATAAAAAAAGGAATACTCCAGTATCATTATTAATTTTCGAGCTGTAAGCGTATAATCATAATACTGCTATTGCAATGTTTCGGACCGGGCGGGGGGGGGGGTGAAAGCAATAGGGGTACTGTCCAACCACGGATTGTATGGAATTTTCAAACGTCCAGATAAGACGAATCTATCTGAATGAGGGGGAAAAGTAAAAATTTGATGCTGTTATTCCGCTCATTTGAATGAGACTCTGCTTCTGCAAAAGCTGGCATCGCTAAAAAAATAAGGGATTCATCCATTTCCGGCTGTAAAACGGATGTTTGTCTTTCCATACAATCCGTGGTCAGACAGTAGGGACTTCGTGTTTTTTTTAGTGTATACTTAGTATATCAACATTTGAAAAAAAAATCAGCTTTCCCTTATTTAGTTGGGACACGAAAAGCGTATAATTATAGTACTGCTCTTGCAATGTTTCTGGGGGGGGGGAGAGAAAGAGGGGTGCGGGTCGGGACTTTGTCTTATTTTAGTGTATATTTTTTGTATTAACATCTTGAAAAACATCCGCTTTCCCCAAATTTGTTGCGACACGGAAAGCGCATAATCATAGTACTGCTTTTGCAGTGTTTCGGAGGGGGTGGGGAGGAAAGCAAGAGGGGTGGGGATTGGGGCTTTGTACTTTTTAAAGAATACATTGCGCACTAACATCCTGCCAAAATTCCGCTTTCTCTTAATTAGTTGCGACACGAAAAGCGTACAATCATATTACTGTTCTTGCAGTGTTCCGGAGGGGGTGAGGGGGGGGGGGAGAAAAAGTGGTGGGGGTCGGAACTTTGTACTTTTTTGAAGAAAACATTGCATACTAACATCCATCCAAAATTCAGCTTTCCCCTAATTAGTTGCGACACAAAAAGCGTCTAATCATAGTACCGCTATTGCAATGTTTCGGAGGGGGTGGGGGGAAAGCAAGAGGGGTGGGGGCGGGACTTTGTATTTTTTTAGTGTATACTTTATGTACTAACATCCTGCCAAAATTCAGCTTTCCCCTAATTAGTTGCGTCATGAAAAGCGTATAATCATAGTACTGTTCTTGAAATGTTTCGGAGGGGGTGGGGGAGAAAGCAAGAGGGGTGGGGATCGGGACTTTGTATTTTTTTGGTGTATACTTTATGTACTAACAACTTGCAAAAATTTAGCTTTCCCTAAATTAGTTGCGACACGAAACCTTTATTGACTGGGCTATAAGGAACATGTTGGTGGGATCATCAAAATTGGTCTAGAGTGATGTTCTCTGACGAATCTCGTTTTAGTGTGACTAGTGATTCTGGTCACCAACTACTGTGGAGAGAGCGTGGAACACGTTATGCACAAAAATTTGTTTGCGAACGTGATCGGTACGGCCCAGGCGTCAAGGTGTGGGCAGGCATCATGCACAATAGCAGAACACCGCTTCACATTTTTGAATAAGAAAGCGATACGTCGCAAATGTATTGCAGATATGTTATGCTGGACCATGTTTGTCTTTTTAGCGGGGCTGTAGGTCCAGACTTTCTCTTTACGGACGACGATACACTGCCACACTTGAGCATTGAAGTGTCAGACACACTGCAAAGTTAAAAAATTCTCCGTATGCAGTAACCTGCTTACTTTCCCGACATAAGTCCAATTGAACTTGCCTGGGATAAAGCCCTCGATCCGTCTTTAGCCTGAGACGGAGGGACGGATACAGGGCTTTAGCCTGGGAGGCTCTTTGCAGACGTGTTGCGCGAAGAACCGTCCCTCCCAAAACAGTACAAGAACTCAAATCCGCAGTGAGAGAGGAGTGGGAAAACATCCCCCAAGCACTCCTCAATAATTAGTGGGGAGTATGGAAAACAGATGTAAATTGTGCATCAGTGTCCCTGGTAATCATACATCATATTAAGGTACTCATGTCTCCATCATTCTGACCTAGATCATTTTTTTTTGTGGTTGTATGAAAATAATTTAAGTAGGATTATTTTTTTATTTTTAAGTTTTTGCTTCATTGATGCAGTAATATCTGTATTATTTTGTACTTATAATAAAGGCACATCCTCTCTACTGACTATATATTTCGCTCAGTTTCTTTAATCATTATCTATTCTTAACTATTCCAAAAAACGTAATTGTTCCTTAGCAATTGTCAAGCAGTGTATAATATTTATTTATATGTGTTTTTATTTACTGTACTGCTGCTATAGCTAAATAGGGGCAAGGAGTTTCGTGGGGCTAATTGTCCCTCGGAACAACTTGTCCCACAAGCACAAGTCCTTTTAGGTTAGATAACGAAACGTAAATCGTTCCCTCGCAATATTTTATAATGCACAATAGATATTTGCATAAAACACCAAATAACTAAACTCTATCATTTAAATTTCGTGAAAAAGACCAAAAAGTTCAAAAGCGAAAATATTTTCTAAAGTAGATCAGTGATGCATGTGCTCAGCTTTTAATATACCGGACGCCACTGGCCTGGCTAATATGACTGCCATCGGTGCGCTGAAACATTCTATTTTACCAGATATTTACAAAATACATTTATCTTTTTTCTTCATTTAGCTATTTCAAAGGAAACAACTTACTCGCGGAACTTTTGCCCCGCCCTCCCCTATGCACTGTTTCATTTCAAAACAAATGCTGGCAATCTCTGTATCGGAAAGTCAACAGAATCTTCTTGCAGTTCAAGTATTTAAATGAATTTGAAGCATATTAATAAGTTATATTTATATTAAGAAAAATATACATCGTTGGTTAAAAATTAAGAAAACGAAAGAGGGGGGAGGAGGGGGATGTTAAAACCAAATTGAATATTTTTCGCTTATTGTTTCCAGTATGATTAATATTTGATTTACAATGATATTTCGTGTATGGTATTATGTCTTTATTAGTAATTAATCTAATTTTACAGATGCATTAAATATTATTTCATTGACAAAAATTAGTTTTGCATATCAATAATTAGCGCTTTACTTAACCAAATGGTTCAGTTTCTTAAAATTTATAAAATACGATGTATTTTTATCCAAATACTACCATTGAAATCATTAAAAATTAAATTTTATAGATACTTAATGGATGCCTCACAAGTTGAAATTGAAATCATAACTTACTAGTTGTACTACACGGAGCATTGAAATTATGAATACAGAAAAATCGCACCTGCTTCCTATGCTGTACAATTCGAAGAATAGAGTACTCGTCTGTCGGCAAAGTACGCATGTTCTCAATGAATGAAAATGCATTTTAACTCTTTGTAAAGTTAATATCTTCTAGAAGTTTTATGTCGATAGAGTAATTTCTTCAAATTTTCTAAAAGCCACAAAATAAACCAAAATGAGAATTTTTTCTTTCATTTTCACTCGACTTTGCAAAACAAAAATAAGTTAAGTGCACACAATATAAATATTTTTAACACAGATTCTAAACTTATATATCAGTTAAATATTTTATTTCTTATTCAGATAATTTATGCCTTTACATTTAAGAGCTTTTGCTATACATAATTTTTGTGTTTTTATACAATAATGGTGCAATCCAATTAACAAGCACCCAACAAGAAATAATTTTGTTTACCAGTTAAAGTTCTTTTATTACAAAAACATTTGTTACCGAACTTTCCATTAAGCAAGTCCGAATTAACTCAACTGTGCTTGCTAACAGATAAGCCTTCTTTTTACGGTGGAGTGGGAAAAAAAAATAATTTTCGAATTTCGAAACGTACAAGCGATTTTCTTTGCCAATGAAAAAAAAAAAAAAAAAAGCATATTGCAACACTAATGTTGGGCCATAAAATGAATCAAAAAGTGCACCAGAAGGACATTTTAGAAACTGTTGTACTTCTGTGGACCTAAGAGCACTTCAGCACAGCAATGTAGAGAGGACACTTCAATTTATCTCCACACCAGTTCATACGGCCATAAAGACAAGAGTGATGCAAGGCGCATTGTTTTGATATGAAAAATATCATCTTTAAAGTGGACGCTCTACTTGCTAGACCTCAATCCTATTTATTACACTGTATGGCCTGTTTTAGAGTCGAAGGTCTATCCTAAACTACACATAAGGTTGGACTCTCTAAAGCAATTGCTTTATAGGGAATAGGATTGATTAAAGGACTTGCGGCCCTTCAGTGAAAATGTCGATAAGCAGTTGCACCTCTGTATTACTTCAAAAGGTGGCCAGTTTGAAACCAACTAAATTTATGTATTGCTAAAGCTCTTCTCATATTATTATTTTTTGTGTTTTGTTAATTTATATATTTTTAATAAAGTTACGTGGAAGATTGTTTGCCCGTGTTTTTTTTTCCTCACCCCGTACGTTTGTTTTGCACAGTCAGCAGAAACATAGTTCTGTGATTAAAGTTACGCTTGTTTGTTTTATGAAGAAGGAAAACAAATTCTTCATTAAGAATATTGGTTTAATTTCTTTTGCAAAAAGTATTAAACGTTTTTTGATCTATATGCAAATTATATTATCATACAACAAGTTGCATTATCAAAGTTAGACAGTATATTTTAACATACAAGGAGGGAGTGGAGGGGGGGGGGAGGAAATTGCATCAGAGTTTAAGTATGAGAAATTCTAATCACTTTGTTGAAACATTAAATAAAAACTTTTTGAAAAGTTGAAAAATTTTTCCGGAGTGAAAATAAACCCTTTCTGGGGGAAAAAAAATTGTTTTCCCGAAATTTTCCGGTTTTTTCCGACTGTTTTCACTTTTATGAGGGACCCACATCACATTGTTTCTACTAATACATGCGATCTTTCTTCATCTTCTTCATCAATAAAATGTATCCAGCAATTTATGTTTTGGAACTTTTCTGCTAATTTTACTCTTTTTGGGAAGTCTATAAAATTTTGTTGTAATCCAATGTGGAATGTTAACAAGTTCATTTCATTTCATTTTAATGGTTTTGTTCAGTTTTTAGGCTTTTGCTTTCAAAAACCTAATAAAACGTAAACTGTCTAGTTTTCTCTTTTACTCTTATCAGAAACGAACTTTGATACTACGTCCTGAGATAAAACTCAAATAACAATGCCATTTTTATCATCTTTTGTTCCAGAGCTGCAACCAGAATCTGAAGTCAGTTTACGGCGAGAATTAAGAATTAAAACGTTTTTCACTTAAAAGTTCGAGGGACTTGAGCGCGCAGAAGGTAAAGAAAAAATCTCATGTGGACAGAAAATGACATTCTTGGTCATCTATCAAATAATGTAATCCCTCCGTCCTAGTCCCGGATTAGTTGCCACATTTGAAAACACAGTACAACTTTGCTTAGCCGGCCAAATACGACCAACGAAAATCCGGATAATCTGGTTAGTGTGAGAAAAAGCAAAGCAAGTTAAATAATCAGACTTACCGTCCGTTACAAAAAAAAGCCCATCTTTTTTGACAAAACTACATAGATTTGCTTACAAGGCAACAAAAAAAAAAAAAAAAAAAAAAAAAAAAAAAAAAAAAAAAAAAAAAAAAAAGAAGAAGAAGAATTTTTCACATAATGATTTTTTTCAACACGTGTGTTGTTTGAAGACAGCGCGATAGTCTTAACGCTTCATTATAAGTTTAGAGCTGCATTGGTGTAAGTTAGATTCGCATTTTTTATTGTGCAGGAGCTATACGATCATCATTATACTGCAGTGCTAAGTACAAAAGTCGTATCTGCACTTTTCATCAAAATTGAGTTATTGTCACGAGGCAGTTCTCTACAACATATTTTACCGACATACAATGTTTTATGATCATTTGTATGTGAGAAATATTCAAAAAAAAAAAAAAAAAAAAAGAAAAGATAGAAATTCTAAAATGTGGAATCAAAATCAAGTACACTATATGACCAAAAATATTGGGACACTTTCAAGAATTCACATTTTTATGGATTTCTCGAGAAATAAAAAGCCAATTGCTCTGTAATTTTTTCACATAAGAGGTATACTCCAGCTGTCATTTTCCATTAAAAATTAAGTCTACTATTCATTTAGGGGACCAACAACAAATTGAGGAAACACAAAAAGTTTTTGATAATTTTTCATTGTAAATAGCTGGGAATAAGCTATAAATTTCAGAAATGAGTTAAAAACTTATCTAGAATGTATTTTTATATTTTCGTAAAAGTATCTCTTATACCCACGGAAATAAAGCATTTCTTTCAAAAATGCCAATATTTTTTGAAAGTTCTCGGCTTATATCACGCAGAGTTTTCCGTCAAACGTTACTAAACTTGCAGAATATTTGAAAGCATGTTAGAGAAACATAATAATAAAATTTGAAGTTAAAATATTGAAAATTTGATGAAATATGAACGTTTAAAGCAGTTAATTTATGAATTATGAAAGTTATGAATTGCTATCTTTCGCGCATGCGCGGTGAAAAATTAACTGCTTTGAACGTTCATATTTCATTAAATTTTCAATATTTTAACTTCAAATTTTGTTATTATATTTCTCTAATATTAGCCCAGTCAATAAAGGTTTCGTGTCGCAACTAATTTAGGGAAAGCTAAATTTTTGCAGGTTGTTAGTACATAAAGTATACACTAAAAAAATACAAAGTCCCGACCCCCACCCCTCTTGCTTTCTCCCCCACCCCCTCCGAAACATTTCAAGAACAGTACTATGATTATACGCTTTTCGTGACGTAACTAATTAGGGGAAAGCTGAATTTTGGCAGGATGTTAGTACATAAAGTATACACTAAAAAAATACAAAGTCTCGACCCCCACCCCTCTTGCTTTCCCCCCACCCCCTCCGAAACATTACAATAGCGGTACTATGATTAGACGCTTTTTGTGTCGCAACTAAATAGGGGAAAGCTGAATTTTGGTTGGATGTTAGTATGTAATGTTTTCTTTAAAAAAGTACAAAGTCCCGACCCCGACCACTTTTTCTCCCCCCCCCCCCTCCCTCACCCCCTCCGGAACACTGCAAGAACAGTACTATGATTGTACGCTTTTCGTGTCGCAACTAATTAAGAGAAAGCTGAATTTTGGCAGGATGTTAGTACGTAATGTATTCTTTAAAAGAGTACAAAGTCCCGACCCCCACCACTCTTTCTCCACTCTCACCCCCTCCGAAATACAGCAAGAACAGTACTATGATTGTACGCTTTACGTGTCGCAACTATTTAAGAGAAAGCGGAATTTTGACAGGATGTTAGTGCGCAATGTATTCTTTAAAAAGTACAAAGCCCCGATCCCCACCCCTCTTGCTTTCCTCCCCACCCCCTCCGAAACAATGCAAAAGCAGTACTATGATTATGCGCTTTCCGTGTCGCAACAAATTTGGGGAAAGCGGATGTTTTTCAAGATGTTAATACAAAAAGTATACACTAAAATAAGACAAAGTCTCGACCCACACCCCTCTTCCTCCCCCCCAGAAACATTGCAAGAGCAGTACTATAATTATACGCTTTTCGTGTCCCAACTAAATAAGGGAAAGCTGATTTTTTTTTCAAATGTTGATATACTAAGTATACACTAAAAAAAACACGAAGTCCCTACTGTCTGACCACGGATTGTATGGAAAGACAAACATCCGTTTTACAGCCGGAAATGGATGAATCCCTTATTTTTTTAGCGATGCCAGCTTTTGCAGAAGCAGAGTCTCATTCAAATGAGCGGAATAACAGCATCAAATTTTTACTTTTCCCTCTCATTCAGATAGATTCGTCTTATCAGGACGTTTGAAAATTCCATACAATCCGTGGTTGGACAGTACCCCTATTGCTTTCACCCCCTCCCCCCCCGCCCGGTCCGAAACATTGCAATAGCAGTATTATGATTATACGCTTACAGCTCGAAAACTAATGATGATACTGGAGTATTCCTTTTTTTATTTTACTTCTTAAAATATTATAAACCAGTGGTGCCCAACCTACTTCCCACGGGTCACATCCGGCCCATGAAACTGATCAGTGTGAACCGTTGTTTTGTGAAATGTTACAACTTGAGGACTATGTAGCAACTGGTTTCTGAAAAACAGGTTGCATTCAAAAAAAAAAAAAAAAAAAAAAAAGGCATCAATTTATTATAACTACAATTTTTCTTTTATAAGGGGTCATTTTAACAGTTTGTTGACTTGGTCTGAAATATTGTTACAATGCCTTGCACTACAGTGTCCACACATAGACGTACAATCGAACCCAGTTTTACGACAGATACAGTTTGTAACACAATGTTTTACAGTTGCAAGATATTAGTAGGAGAATTTCACTTGGAGCAGAGAGGTAATTGTCATGATCTTAGGAATCAGTCTGTTGCTTGAAATCTATTTCCAAACCCATTCTTCTGGTGGAAGTTTAAAACCTAACCAAGTTTGAATAAAAAATTGTGAAAAGCAAGTAATTAAAAAATGTCCCTAAAGTCCACTTTTGATTTATCAAAACTTCCACCAACTTCAGACGTCACTCGTCAACATCTTTTTAAGGTTTCAACCAGAGTTTTTACAGTCAACACCAGATTCAAACTCGGTTAGGTTTTAAACTTCTCCCAGAAGAGTTAGGTTGGCATTATACTTCATGCAACAGACTGATTCCTAAGTTCATGAAGATTACCTCTGCTTCAAGTGAACTTCTCCAATTAGTATCTTGCAGAAGAAAGAAAAGATCCATTGAAAATCTATTGAAAAGATTATGTGTTTCAAACTGCATCTGTCGTAAAGCTAGGTTCGATTGCACGTCTATGTGTGGACACTGTAGTGGAATGCACTGTAACAATATTTCAGACCAAACCAACGAAATATTAGAAGATGGCCCCTTATTACATTGCTGATCCATTTCAAGAAAATAACTATTGTCATACAAAATCTATCTATAAATTTTGTTCAAACACTTCGTTCCAAGACGTAATGATAAAAAGCTGTTAATTTGTTGAAGTTACTTTTTGGTTTTTGTTGTGAGATTTCTGAATATGATTAAGTTGGTAAAATGGTGAAACTGAGCTATCTACATAAAAAGTGTATGTTTCATAATTTGTGTATAACAGTGGTTTCCCAACAATGTTTTCAGAAACCAATTTCTAAATATTTGGCTGACAATTTGTAACATTGTCATTAATCGTGCTTTTCGAATTGTAACGTTTCACAAAACAACGGGCAACACGGATCAGCTTCGCGGGCCGGATACGGCACCTAGGCCTTAGGTTCGGCACTACTGGTTTATAATATTGTTAGGAGTGAATTAAAAAAGGAACACTCCGGTAACATCATAAATTTTCAAGCTGTACTTATAATCATAGTACTGAACTGATCAGTGTGCAATGTTTCGGATGGAGAGGGGGGGGAGCAGCAAGAGGGATTGGGCTCGAGACTGTGTTGGTTTTAGTGTACACTTTATGTACTAACACCGTGCAAAATTCCAGCTTTTTCCTTATTAGCTGCGAAAAGAAAAGCGAATAATCATAGTACTGCTCTTGATGGTCTAAGTATTTCGGAGAGGGTGGCGGGGGAGGGGAGCAAGAGGGTTAGGGGTCGGGACTATGTGTTTTTTTAGTGTTTTCTTTATTTACTAACGTCCTGCCAAAATTCAGCTTTCCCGTGATTAGTTGCGACACAAAAAGCGTATAATCATAGTACTGCTATTGCAATGTTTCGAAAGGGGTGGGGGAAAGCAAGAGGGGTGGGATCGGGACTTTGTGGCTTTTTAGTGTATACTTTATGTACTAACATCCTGCCAAAATTCAGCTTTCCCCTAATTAGTTGCGACACGAAAAACGTATAATCATAGTACTGCTCTTGCAATGTTTCGGAGGGGGTGGGGGAGAAAGCAAGAGGGATGGGGGTCGGAACTTTGTATTTTTTTAGTGTATACTTTATTTGCTAACATCCTGCAAAAATTCAGCTTTCTCTAAATTAGTTGCGAGAAAGCCTATTTTTTTTACCTTCATTGACTGGGCTATATGCTGTCAAATATTCTACAAGTTTAGTAACGTTTGACGGAAAACTCTGCGTGATATGAGCGGAAAACCTTAAAAAAAATTTGCCTTTTTGAAAGAAATGCTTATATCTCCGTGGGTTTAAGAGATACTTTCACGAAAGTATAATAATAAATTCTAGATAAGTTTTTAACTCATTTCTGAAATTTATAGCTTATTCTAGGGGCGCACCCACGATTTTCCTGGGAGGGGCTAGAAGTTTCGCAAGGAGCTCCGATAAGTGAAATCAAAGGCAAAATCAATGATTTTAAAAAAGGCCCTCCCCCGAAAAAAAATACAAGTCTACAAACAATTACTTACAAGTCCCTCTCCCCCCCCCCAAAAAAAAACGTAAATTTAGGGAGTCCTTAGTGACTTTAGAGAATAGACGGAGGTGGGCTTTTCGGAAGCTCCAAAAAATTTTCTGTTCCGAAAAATGTCTGAAGTGAACCCTTCAAAACGAAATTTTAGTGGTATTAAGGGAAAATAAGAGACTTTCCTCCTAGAGAACATTGTTAAACTGAAATTTCTAAATCCCAAAATTTATTTAAAAATTGAAAATTTATACAATTGTGGTGAGGTTAGGGGGCTCTCAACCGGAAATTTTTGCTGAGATATTATAAGATGGAAAGGGGGCACTCTCGATAATGCTTCAAATTGAAGCCCAAAATTTTCATGCTAAATTTGCTATTTTAAGGGGGTAGAGTTCGAGGGTTCTCTAAAGAAAAATTTTCGACGTAGAGGGTCTAAGAACACAATTTTAAATTATTTTTTGTGTACCAAGGGGTACAAATTCGGGAATTCTCTGATTTAAAACGGATTTTGCATTTATCTTTTGGAGATGGGAAATGCAGAAGTTCCGTACTGGAAACACTTTGAAAATAAAGTTCCAGTTGAGGATTTGTACCAGTTAGAGGAGAAGGAGAGGGTAAGTAACCCTCCCTCGGAAAATTTTCGAATTTTAAGCCCTTGAACAAATTTGGTTACTTTGGGGAAATTAGGATGGGAAATGGAGATTGAGTGCTCCCGGAAAATTTCCAAAACTCTAGGCCAAAAAACGCAATTTTAGGCTCTCTTTGGTAAAAGGGGTTCGTCTTCATGCTTCTTGGAGGGGTTTAAGCCCCTTAGCTCCCCCCGTCGGTGCGCCACTGGCTTATTCCCAGCTTTTTACAATGAAAAATGATCAAAAACCTTTTTTTTGTTTCCTTAACCTGTTGCTCGTTCCCTAAATAAATAGTAGACTTAATTTTTGTTGGAAAATGCTAGCTGGAGTATACTTTTTATGTGAAAAAAATTACAGAGCAATTGGTCTTTTATTTCTCGAGAAATCCGTAAAAATGTGAATTTTTGAAAGTGTCCCAATACTTTTGGTCATATAGTGAATATAGACGCAAAAAACCTTAAAGAGCAGTTTCTTATTTTGAGCTCAGCAGCAGACACGACTTTTGTGCTTAACACGGCAATACAGTTCAGCTGTAGTTCTGTAAGTTAGATTAGCATAATTAATTGTACAATCTATGCAAGAGCTGTGCATTTCATAAAATAAAAAATCAAATGTTGAAATTGTTACGTTTTTGCTTACTTTAAAATTACACAGGCCTACATTTTTTTCTTCATGAAAAAGTGTTTCAAGTTCAATATGAGCACTGTAGTAAATGAGGTGTGCTGATCACGAATCTGAGCTTAGTTTTTTTCCAGCTCGTCAGGTTTTCAAGAAAAGTGTTTTTTGAAAATTTTCATAGAACTGCCAAAAATACTGAGAGAATATTTATTAAAACTATATTTAATAGAAAATTCCTACAAAATTCAGTTGTGCATAAAAAATAATGCAGTTTTATCTACGTTAAACAATCGTTGGGTTTCATTTGAATAAAACTGGTCTTTTCGCTTTTTCTTCATCGGTTTTGTAGTTTCAACTTGCATCTGACGATTGTTGTTGGATGGTTGGAAAAGGTGCAGGAATGGGAGATCCTGGTCTATGAAGTACAGGTCGTGGATCAGACGGTAAATCAGGATACTGAATTGTTTATTCTTCAAATATTCGACATTGACATCGCGGGAGCAAAAGTAACAGTCGTCTCCATGGTTTTTTGGTTCCCTATTGCATAGAAATGCCAATGGGTAAAGAGCTACGTGTACCTTTTGTCCGTTTTCCCAGTAGCTAAGCACACTTTGTATGGAGCCCAATGTTTGTCCTGATCACCAAGCTTTACACCGAAATAAGTGTGATGAGCTTTCTTGATAGATACTATTATGTTTCTTTGATGCTTTGTTATCGTTAAATCACCACATACGTAACAAAATATATCAGGACTTTTTATACTTTCTTGATGATAGTATGACGCACTAAACACTCAGAAAACAAAACACAACTCGATGTTATCAACAACTGATGCTAACTATTTGGTAAACAAATGTCGATACCGTCAAGTTTACTTTGACAAATGCGAAAATGAAAAAGTGATACCACTAAAATGAAATTAACATAAAAATATTTTTAATCGATGTATCGAGACTTCATCATGGTCACTAGAGATTAAGTATACCAAAAATCAACTCCGGGGATCTTCATGAGGCTGAGATACAGAGGGGTGAAAAACTCAACTTGTTCTGGCATGTAAACTGTCCATAGTCGCGTGTTTAATTTCTTTCGTCTTTCTTGGCGGTGGATGTTTGGTTTTTTTTGGTAGCTCGCATTCCTTTTCTTGGCAGTAGGACATTTTAAAGAAATAATTTCAATGCAATTTAGGAAATATCTGTAAAATACTTTTTTGCTTTAGTACAAAATATCTCATCAAGTTTTTTTAATTTTGTGAAAAATCTTGACGTGATTGGCTCAAACTTAATTTATATTCAGAATCAGTGTACTTGTATCAGCTAAGGACACTTATCAAATTCAAAACACCAAAAACATGTAGGCTCGTATTATCTATGTGAACATAAAATAAGGCTACAAATTTGATCCGAATGATCTGAAGCTCCGCGGAGAAACGAGGTTCTTCTCTATTGTATCTTAAACATTGAAACTGTGATTTAATGATTTTATTCAAACATTTCGGAGAGATTTCAGGGTGTTATGCTATCAATCAACAACATTTACTTGCCAAAAGGGCTGTGGAGTCGGAGTCGGAGTTAAAGAGTCAAACTGATTTTGGGGTAAAGGAGACGAAGTCGTTCGAAAACATGCCAACTCCGACTCCGGGTTTCTTTTTTTCGTTTATTTTCACTGACTCTCCTTGCAATTTCTAAAAAAACAGACTAACAATTAATTTGATTACATGTATAAAGGCCTACTAATAAGAAAATAACTCATTGTGGCAACCAGCTGGCTGGATTGTTTATCGAACTTTCTACGATCTGGCTACCTACGCCAGTCTCCTAGTTTGCTTATTTTTTAACTTTATTTAGCTTATAGGAACTGTCAGCAAACAGTTTTGTTGCCTAACATTTTCTAAGTAATCACTTTCGTATAAAAATAATAATATACTCGTATTTTTTACCTCAATTTCAGTTATAAAATAGTAAAAGGAATGTATCGCTTGAGCAAGTCGGGAAGCTTCTGTAAAAAATAAATGTTTTTTTTAATGTAAAGACTTTATTTAAGAAAGCTTGGTTATCACTAAAAAGTACAAAATAAAATCAGTACATGATTTATTGGTTACAACACTCAATAACTGTTGTGAGGACTCTCCTCTTCTCGATTCGGCGGCGCTAGTGTCGCGCCTTCTCTATGTACTAGAGGAGCGCCATGTTTAATACTGTAAATACGAGTATATTCGAATAAAGTAAATTAAGAGTTTCTGTCATATTTGTGCTATCCAGTAACGTTGCCTCTTCAATTCTATGACGGTCACCACAGTTAGTTGGCGACGATGGAAGAAAATAAGGAAGAAATGACGTAGATCCGGGGCTAGTCGAACTACTGAAAGTAAAAAGGCGTTTTAAACATATTCCACGATCAGCAGAGTTGCCATTTCAAATGAAAACTTAAGAACAATTTACCCACTATTATCCCTAACACAGAACAAAGATAACTGAATTAACCATCGAGAGATGAGTCCACCAGTCATCTTCACCTTCACAATTTGGATATAAGTCTGAAAAGAAAAGAAATTTTCTTTACTATCCTGTATGTACAACAACTGATATTTACCTATCATAAGACTTGTGAACTCATCTATAGATAGAGCTTGAACCCCGCACTTAGTAGATATTTAACGACCTTGATGCCCTTTGATAAGTCCGATATCCAAACGACTGGGCCATAAAAACTTTGCATTGTTCTTGTAAGGGCTATGGTTTAGGAGGGATAGCGACTTCCATTCCGACTTCGACTCGTTTACCAGTTAAACCCATCTTTGTTACCCTGGATTTTACTTGACAAATTTACACTCTAAATACTTTTTAAACATTTGTTGCCATATACTCCACAATATGATCTTTTAAGATAGAAGACTGAAATTTCTCGTTGATTAAACTCTTTGTATGCAGATGTATCATTTTTACTTTCTTCTATATCTAATATATAGAAGAAAGTATTGGATTCGTGCAAATTTTCGAATTTCGAATTTTGACGGATTCGAACGTTCTGAGGTGTGCTAAGTCCATTTCGACTATTTTTGGAAAATGTCTGTCTGTCTGTGTGTGTGTGTGTGTGTATGTGTGTCACGTCTGTGTGTGACCAGTTTTTTGTGGCCGCTCTACAGCAAAAACTACCGCATGAAATCGAACGAAATTTGGTACACATATGGGCCCCTATGTGAACTTGTGCCCATTGGTTTTTGGCGCGAATTCCTCCAAGGGGAGTGGAGCAATGGAACGTTTTTTGAGTTACGCGTGCTTGCTTTTCCTCAGGAAGTAACTGGCGGAATCAAACAAAATTTGGTCCATATGTTGCCCCTAACAGGAGCAGGTGCTGATTCAATTTTGGTGTCAATAGCTCAAACGAGGGTTGAGTTATAGAACGTTTTTTGTCGTCAATTGTGACTGCTGTATCTCAAGAAATAATGAACGGAATGAAAGAAAAATTTATCGGCTAGTAGCTCTTAGTAGGTATAGGAGCTGATTTTATTTTGGTGTCAACAGCTAGAAAGGGAGTAGCGCAATCGCCCGTTCTTTTTTCCATTGTGAGTGCCCTATCTCAAGAAGTAATACTATGTTCTGGTTGAAATTTGGAATATAAGTTAATCCATATGTAAACAGGCTTTGGTTCAATTTTGACGCCAATCGCTCCAAGAGGTGTTGATTTTTTTTTTTTTTTGAGAATAAAAATAGCTTTATTAATGCAACAATAAGAAATATAAATCGCAATAGATTGTCGTCTGCGTATTTCTCGTAATTTTAATTCGGAACTCCAGCGCTCGAATACGCTACTTTGCGGAGATTTACAAAACTGCAAATGAAACTAAAACATTGCCACGTTGCGTTCCACGTGTGTCTGTTGACGTAAACACAGGCAGTTTGTTCTGAGTATTTATTAACGCAATCGATGTGTCTTAGTTTGCTTTCAGCTACAGAAATTAATTCGTCCCTTAGTAGTATTCTCGAGCATCTCAAAATAATGTTAGTTTTCATTATTTCCTTAATAATTGGCGAAAGCGAAAATTCTGGATTAACAAACTTGGATAACGTTATACAAGGTAAAATTTTTTATTATTTTGTATGAATTTGTAAGAATATGGGGGTTTTTTAATCTTAAATTAATTAAACTTACCATATTTTACAGCAGCATTTAGTTGGAATGGACAGTATGCAAAATATTTTCTTGAATATATTATCGTAGAACAAAATGAATAACCGAGAAAGAATTTACTTTATTCCTTTTATTCTCAGCTGAAAGGTTTCGCCAAATTTGTTTAGTGTTATAGTTTTAGTATAGTGCGAGCAAAGTAGCCTTGGCGAGATTTCGCGTTTTTAGTTAAACCATTTTTAATTTTTATCATGAGTGGAATAAAATGGTAGTAAGATTACAGAATTCGATAAGTGAAAAGAAATAATGGTCAATCAACTGAAAAGAAAACTACCACCATATATCCGTGAGAATTTCGTTGATGATTTGCATAACATGACACAATTAAATCGTAACTCAGAAATTAGAAAAATCGAAACAGAAAATTTTTAAATTAACCGATTCGGGAATTCGAGAGAAATAACTCAGCTACAAATGGAAAACAATAAGCGCGAGCCAAGCAAGGCAAAAAAGTATCATCTTCTTTCGATAACAATTTGTAATGTCATATTGAATTTTCTAGCATTAATTGTTATTCTTGTCGGGCCACAATTATTATTTATTTTTATCAAGAATTGATAAATATCGAATTCAACAACGTGGAAATAGCTGCTTAGAACTACGAACTACGTAGTTTGCATTAATCTTTGACGTTTAGTAATGCTTCTTGAATTCTCATTTCTTTCTACGTCTGCCAGAATATCCACAAGGCTTTGAAAATTAATTTAAAAAGAATAAAACGAAAAAATCATACGTACGAACAAAAATCACAACACTTTTAGCATTTTCTTCGTTACCATGTGCGTTTGTTTTAGTTTTTAAGTCCGCCATTAGACAGTGACTTCAGTGCCCCCTACACTGTTATAACCAGAGGTCCCAGACGAGTGAATATATTCCCCCTAAGGTGAAAGCATGGTGACCAAGGGTGCCATACTGGCCAGGAAGTAAAGCAGAGGTGCGAAAGTAGCAGACAGTCGTAGACAGGGGTGCCAAAACAGCAAGCAATCGCTAAATGACTTGCTGGCGCATGCGCTTCCGGCATACATTCACCATTCAACCACTTCAATATGGCGGACGAATGATAGGTTGCACTACGCGTGACTTCTACGTCTTTCACACTGAATGAAGTACACTATTGGATTAAATCTCAACTTTTGTAGGATAATTCTTTAAAATAACAAGTAAGTACAGCTTTTGATCACTTTGTAGCTTTTAGGGCTTTCAAACATAGTTAAAAGTACGTTTAATGCTTTTCAGTTACCGTTAGTCCGTTACGATATCGTAGTACCGTTAGTTGTTTATTTTCAGGTTACCGTTACTATCGTGAAAATTCCATCATTCACACAAAACGCTACTAAATGTATCTATCATTATTTTCTTGAGTACTCGATAAGCAACATTTAATCACCGAAATAGTAACCGCAATGATATTTTCAATAATCAACAAGTGAGAACCTAAATAAAAATGATTCTTGTGCTTCGTGTAGCGAGCGCAAAAAATAAAAAAGAAATCTCTCTCCGTCTATCTTTTTCTTTTGCTTTTTCGTTCTAGTGTTTGAATCATTTCCTGTTAGCGGTTATTCGATAGTGTTAGGAGTTTCTTTAAATTTTTAACTGTCGAAAAATTTTATGCGCATTTTATTTTATTGTTATTTTGATTGAAATGTTGAACGTTTGAGAAACGATTTTGTTTTATCGTAACTTTAATATCCGAGAATATTTTTGGTTGTTCATGTAAATAATTCATAAGTACATCTACACTTTACTTTCGGTGCGCTTATTTCTCACAAATGATCATTAACTTAACTATGATTATTCAAATAATTACTCGTCTTTAACTTTAATTATATTTGTGACAACTCTTTGATACCAAATAAAGTCTGTAGATATTTATTGCTTTATTCATCTTTAATATTACTTTGTAAAAAAAAAAAAAAAAACTCATCAGTACGCAGAATTTTTTCACAAGTTTTTTACCGCTCCGAGAGTTATTATAATTATTATTATTTATTTTATTTATTTTTAAGAAAAGGATAAAAATTTCACAGGTCCGCAATGTTTTTCATTTGTTTTTACCGACCCGTGGGTCAAAAGAGGTTGAGAAACACTGATGTAGAGAACGATCAGATGAATTAAAGCAATGAGCACTTCTTAACTATGTTGAAAACTCTGAAATATGGTCAAATGCTGTAATTACAAGTTTTAATCATTTCCAGTACTGAATTCATGCAATGTGAAAAGTGTGCAAAGCGTAGACTATCATGAATCAAAACAAAACTATTAAAAAAAGAAAAATACACAACTGTATTCAAAAACGCACACAATACGGGGGAGGGGGGAGGATCTACAGTAAGGGTGCCATTTCTCTCTCCGAAGGTTCATTCTTTTCACCCCGGCTGCCTACTTTTTGAAAGGTGCCTGTTTTTCACCCTAGTTAGAGGTGCAATTTCGGCTCCGTATTGGGTGCCGCTGGTGAACAAGCGTTTCACCCCTGAAAGGTGCCGAATGCAACCTGTAGTTTTAACAGTGTATAGTTCGTTGGAGTTGCGAATTGTATGGAAATGATCGGAAATATTATCTCAATAATTTAAAATTTTTAACTGTTGCCATTTTATGTTTGTTAACAAATAAAATATTTATAATTAATTCAAGCAAGGCTTTTAAAATAACTTTCAATTTTCGCTCTTTGCTTTGCTTTTGCAATAATTCAGACATTGGGATGGTCGTCTAGTTTTTGCATGTGTAATTTTGTTTTTGTTGGGAATATTGCATATTGTCAAGCATGGGGAGGGATCAGAAAAAAAAAAAGAAAAATATAGGAGAAAGTTTCGTGATGGCCACAACATACTAGTTATATTAGTTTTCTTTTATTCATTTTTAATAAACATATATTGCTAAAATAAGCTTTTCCAAAACATTTTATTCCTATCTTTCTTCTTACCATTAAACGGAAAAATTTCGAAGGTCAATTGTGACTCATTTTTAACATAAAAAGTCAATCTTAATGTCAATCAAGCTGTCCCGTCCTGTTAGATTAGATTACCATAGTGTAATAGAAGCTTTGAAATTACATAACATTATCCAACAGAAAAAATTCACGATTGAGAAAATAACTGCTTACGATTCATAGTTATCAAATATTACGTAATGGTATTAATTTTTAACAAATAAGTAACAAAAATCGGTCATCTTATCGTAAAAATCACGTGAGAAAAATAAAGAAAAATATTTATCAATTTTTAAAATCCTCTTGTTACTACAAAAAATTATGATTTATCGTGCATTCTTAACTGCAGGTTAATTGCTTGCTTATTTATCTGATCTCAACTCAGATAAATATAAGTGTTCGAAAATGTAGTAGTTCGGAGTAGTTAGTAGAAAAATTTCCGGAGCGCCAGAAAAAACGAGGTTTTGAAAATACCTCGTTTATACTCTGAAAATATTTAATTTAGCATAGTAAATACATAACTAACTTAAATCATAATGTGAGCCCTACATATTTGTTGATGCAAAACTTGGTGACTTAATTTTTAAAAAATATTAATTAACCAGCGGTACCCGCACAGCTTTGCCCGTTTAGGGAAAAATTTTAATTTTCCCTAGTCATTTGGTTCGCTTGTGTATTTACAGGTAAAGTCTGTTTCGGGGCCTCCGTGGCTCTGTGGTAGAAGCTTCGTCTTCTACGTCGGAGGTCGTGGGTTCGATTCCCGCTGGTGCCCTGGGTGTTATTTCTTTCTCTTGTGTTTTACATCTTTCCTGTGTGTGTCCGGAGGCAAGGCGCTTGACTTGCAATTCTCTATGTATGTGAAGCTGTTTAGCCTCTAAATAAATAAATAAACTTCTGTTACGCGTTTGGTAAACATTGTTTTTCAAAATCGCAACATATATTGGGCAGATTTGACAATTTGCCAACTACGACTACCAGTTGATTAGCCTCTATTTTGTCAACTGCGATTTTACTACCAATGAAAGTAGAAATTTTACCTTCATCGAGTCAAAATTAGTATAACATTTAGATTTGTGAATTTCAAAACCGTTTGATTTGCCAATTGAATTTAAATTCAGGAAATAATATTTGATACTAATGCATTCAATTAATAGTAAATCAAGCACCAAACCATAAACTGTATAGCCTTTAAACAAAATACAAAGTGAATATTTCTTCCTGGAGCAAATTAAGGTTAAAAGGTTTTTTTATTTAAAAAGAAAGATTACATTATAAATCAGAATCAGCAGTAATAAATCGACACCGCACTTCTAAAGAATTTTCAAGGAAATATATAATTCGATTATATTTCATTAAATGTATGAAAATAAGACAAAAGAAAAAAAAATTGTTGCTTACAGAACTCTGCAGTGGCCTTGCAAAAGTTTTCATTCTTTTCTGGTTTAGAAAGCAAAATGATTCCTTTTTCCGAAATTTAACATTTTCGAAAAAACAGTTAAAATTCATTTTTTAGGTATAATTTATTTTAATGATTTACTAAACATATTTAAACCATTAAAATTACGGAAAAAAGCAGACGGTTTTTATTTTGCAATGAAAATATTTCAGTTTATTCATCCTTGATTTTAATTTTGTTCTCGAGCTCAATCATTTAGAATCGTTTGGCTTGCTAGGGATAAACCCTGGATTCCAGTTCTCTAAAAACAATTCTCATATCGCTCTCCTATTGCTCGTAGAAACTTCGAACAAACTTCATATTAAGCAGAAAATTCCAAGGTTTTGAATGAACTAAAATTTAAAAATGTGTATGAAATATTTCCATCCTTCATTATGAAATTTATGTGAAAAATCAGCTTAACACTGGAATAGAAAAAGAACAAAGTCAAATTTTCGAAAAATCACTTCGCGGTGCTCACCCCCTTGCTGCAAACTTATTTTGTGTCTAATATCATAAAAATAGACCGAAAAGTCTTGGCGTTACGTGCGTAATAGACAGACAGATATCCCGACATCTAAACTCTCGGCTTTATTATTAGTAAAGATAATATTATTTTTTGATTCTCGCAAAAGAAATTCTAATCGATTAGAAATAACAATCAAAAACAATAAAATATTGAAAAAAAAAGAAGCAAAACTTTTCTACTCCTAAAATTAAAATATTTTGCAATTACATGCAGAATTTATGTACCTATTCAATAAATAAAAAATATGTTTACCTCTGAAAAATTAACTTAAAATTAATGCACATAAACCAAACTATTAACGAATCACAATTACTAAAATATGAATGCTTCAGAATCATTCATTTCATCGTCATATAACTAAAGCTATAGGAAATGACCTCACTAACAGCAAATACACATTAATTTTATTTTGCTTCTTTTTAAAATAGTTTCATTCTTGACTAAACAGACTTTTGGTCTTATTTTTTTTTTTTTAATTATTCCTCTGATTCATCAAAGTTTAATTTCTAGCAAAAGTACAGGATACCTACAGTCCTCAAAACTTATTTTTATGCTTAAAATGGGCTGAAATTTGTCGAAATTGTTAAAATTTACATAAATTTGAAATGAGATGCACCAGCATCAAAAATGTAATTCGTCGTAGTAAGTTCCTTTAATTCAAGTACGTAAATTTGGGGGCACGGCAGTGCCCCCGCTAAGTCGAGCGCGAAGCAAACACTGCCGTACCATCCTTTACTGGAACCATTTCGCCGCATTTTCAGGCCCCTATTTGAGAACCTTCTGATGAGACTAGAACGCAGAAATTTTCATCATCTAGTAAGCTATAATCACATACTTAAAATCCGAAATTTCAAGTCTGTAGGTCATTTAGTTCCGAAGTTAAGCGAAAGCAAAGTTTCGCATTTATGACACTCACTCACTCACTCATGATCATCAAAATAGAACTAGTACTTCCCATAAACTCAGGTGAAATTTGGTACAGAGTTAGGGTTTGATGGCCACAGAAAGGGAAAACTATAAAAACTAGGCTAATTGAAGATCTGGAGTGACCCTGATTAGAAAACACTAGAGCCCGACCAAACTATTAGAGATCGACATAACGCCTTTAAAAAAAATATTCAACTTGGCGGGCCGCTTTATTTGATGTCAAAAATCGAAAGCTGAAGTATCTAATGAAGAACCCTCAGGTGTATTAGAGATATGGTAATGCCCCCTTCTACTATTGGTACATAAAAAAATCGACTGTCATTGCAAAAGTCCAGCGTAGTGGGGCACATCTTCTAATTTAATGTAGCCTAACTTTAGTCTACTCGAACATTACACAAATTAAATGTTTTTACAAAAAGAAGTGAAATCCCACCAAAACATTCTGTAAAAAACTAGCCAAGTCTCGATGGAGCTGCTTGTTTATCTCTAAAAAGTAGTGAAATCTAGACAAAGTCATGACAAGTCTAAGGTTCCTTACTGCGATTTCATTATTATTATAGTTAATGTTGTGTGACTTGGCCGTTAAAGGGTACACAAGGGTACAAAACCAGGTGCTCCATGACACCAGTGCACCAATCTTTCGCCAGAACCGCTATCCATTGACGATGGAAAATTGCCACTTGGAAAACGTGTAAACAAAATTGACCTGTACCCGTACCCACTAAGGTATAAAGAATGTCTAACGGCCAAGTCACACAACATTAACTATAATAATAAAGAAATCGCAGTAATTAACCTTAGACTTGTCATGACTTTGTCTAGATTTCACTACTTTTTAGAGATAAACAAGCAGCTCCATCGAGACTTGGCTAGTTTTTTACAGAATGTTTTTGGTGGGATTACTATATCTTTCATTCGAATGATAGCACTGTCTGAAAGATTTTTCGCGAGTGAGGTTTTAACTGTTGCACTTACTGTTGTGGAATATGATGCAGATCAGCGCGAATATCGACTTAATAAACTCTTTTGTTCGTTTACTAACTAATTGGTTCTGTAATCTATTTTTGCCATATCATGGCTTGCTTTGTGAATGGAACTGAGCTAGAAAATTTACTTTTTTTCATTTCAAAGAACCCAAACAAAATTACACGGATTATCCGGTATGCGGGGTAATATGTCATATGTATACATTACGGTGCTTCAGAAATCTATAAAACAAAATATATTTTTTATATTTTGCTCGAACTTCAGCTCTAACTTCATGCCGCAATATGTATAGAGTTACAACGTATTCGTAAAAACGAGACCTAATGCAGCTTGCATAAAATCGTGGACATTGAGTATACATTTAAAAAAGGTTACGCTTTATAAATAATTTTTTGCGTTTTAAACTAACGCATATGATGATTTTAC
The DNA here is from genome assembly GCF_026930045.1 of Uloborus diversus. Lineage (NCBI taxonomy): Eukaryota > Metazoa > Arthropoda > Arachnida > Araneae > Uloboridae > Uloborus > Uloborus diversus. The sequence continues at coordinate 141,107,853 of NC_072731.1, forward strand.
TTGAGTTTAATGTTATTAAATTTTGAGTTTACAATGCATGATTATTCCAGAAATGATATTGGCGGAGTTTCAAATCTTTATCCAAGCATTCAAAACACAGAAAAAGAAAGATACAATGCAAGAATCGATGAAGTTGCAGTTACATCCAAAGATAAAAAGGGTGCTTCCGAGGAAAAGTAAGTGGTGTTAAAAATTATATAAGTAAAATAAAGTTTTATTGTAATCCTGAAAACTAGAAGTTATATAAACTACAGTTTAATGAAAAGTGAGTCCTTTGAATAACAGTAGGGAACAATTTGTAACAAAATTTTTGCTGAGTTCGATTTTTGAGCTGGTTTGGAGTGAAATTAGGCATGCTGATTTCAAAACAGTTATTAGTTTCTTTCCACCAAGACAGATTCTTATCTCCAGAGTTGCGGAGTTAATGTCGGAGTCATGGAGTTGGACTGACTTTGGAGGTAAAGGAGTCGGAGTTGAAGTTACAAGGTGAAGGCTTAAAAAACCCCGTGTCAGGGTTGGTCATTTTCCATTAGAGCCGGCAGCTCTACCATTGCTGCAGAGTCAAAATCTGAGTTGTGAAATCGGAATCGGATCGTTTTTGTTGTATTTTGGAATTGCAAGAAAGTTTTTTTTTTAGTACTTTGAAGTTATTGACACAGATTCTCTTTGTGACATGTAGGACACTAGTAAATGAACACCAGTAGCGAAACTATGGGGTCTAGCACCCCTGGCGAACTAAAGAAATCCCCCCCTAGGGACTCCCACATGGGAAGTCACCTAGCTCTTTTCCTTGCAAGTTTTTTTTTAAGATTTTTTAAAAGCATTTTCCAAATTCTATGATTAAAAAAAAACCCTTAAAAGATTTTTTTTAATCAGTCGAAATGCCGCCCCCCAACCTTGGATGCTGCGCCCCTGGTGAGAGCCACTCCTGCCAACCCCTAGTTACGCTACTGATGAACACTTAAGTGCAATTTCAATCTCAAAAATTCACATCATCGTTAAAAATTATGACATTTGCCACATGGCAGAAAAAATACACTGGTGTAAGAAATTAAGAGAATTTTCAGATTTGGTCAATTATTTCCAGAACTACTGGACCGATTTCAATGAAACTTGGCATGTACATACATTGAAACAATACAAACCAAATAACCATCAAAAATTTAAAATACACACTCATGTCATAAAAAAACGCTCGTTATAGTCGGATGGTATAAAACAGCAGTTGCAAAATTGAACACAAAAAAAGGGTTAGTAGGGGATATGATCCCTTGTAACAGACATATAGGCCTCGCCGTGTGACTCCTTAAAATGAAGCAGCTTATGGGATAATGAGGCAATTTTTTCCACTCGTTCAACAACGCTATACTCAGGCTGTAGAGGGTCCCCGGAGTGGTATTGCGAGTTGCTATTGCCCTCCCGAGAGCTTTCCAGACATGCTCTATAGGATTAGAGTCTAGAGATCTGCTTGGCCAATCTATCCTGTGAATGTCCTCCCGTTCAGGAAATTCGTCGACCAGAAAAACTCTATGTGGTCTTGTGTAAACATCCATTAAAATTAACTCAGGGCTAACAGCGCCCCTCAAGAGGTGAGCGTAGGGCTCCAAGACCACATCCCTACACCTCACAACTGTAACAGAGCCTCTCTCAAAGACATAGAGGGGCGTGCAGCCATCCAACATGATGCCTGACCAGACCGTCAAACCTCCTCATCCATAATGGTCGATTTCGCGGTTATTGGAGGGCAAGTAGGGGCTCCTGGTTCAGCTTAAACGACTATTATTGTTCTACGCTCATTGGATAGAAGTAGGAACCCACTACCTGCCTTCCAATTGCTCGAAATCGATCATTATGACGGTGGTGGTTTGACGGTCTGAACAGGCATCATGCTGGGTGGCCGCACGCCCCTCCATGTCTTTGAGAGAGGCTGTTTGACAAGTTGCAAGGAATAGAGATGTGGTCTTGGAGCCCTATGCTCACCTCTTAAGAGGAACTGTTAGTCCTGGGGTAATTTTAATGGATGTTAACGCAAGGCCACATAGAGCTCTTCTGGTCGACGAATTTCTGGAAGGGGAGGATATTCACTGGAGGGTTTAACCGAGCAGATTTCTAGACTCCGATCCTATAGATCATGTCTGGGACGCTCTTGGGAGAGCAATAGCAACTCGCAACACCTCTCCGGGGACCATCCATAGTCTGAGAACAGCGTTGTTGAACGAGTGGAAACAATTGCCCCAGGATCCCATAAACTACTTCAAGTATGGAGTCACACTGCAAGGTCTATAGGTTTGTGAGAGGGGGCCATACTCCCATTAACCCATTTTGTTGTTCAATTTTGCAACCGTTGTTACATACCATCTAACTCTAACGAGTGTTGTTTTGCATTGTTTCAATGTATGTACATACTAAATTTCATTAAAATCGGCGCAGTAGTTCTGGAGATAATTGACCATACCTGAAAATTCTCTTAATTTTTTACACCAGTGTATTTCAATTGATTCATTGAAAAAAAAAAAAAAAAGGGCCGAACTTTTATTGTTCTCGGCTAAATGTTTTTTTTTTTTTTTTTAACGGGTCGACATGAAAAAAAGTGCATTACCATCAAATGAACATTCCCAACAAGTGGACAAACACCGCATTTTTAAAATGTATAGGAGAAAGTTAGTAAAGGCAAACTATCAAGGATTTTTTTTTTTTTTTTGAAATCTAAAAAAAAAAAAAACCTGTTCATTCATCGGGGGGGGGGGGGGGAGGAGCGGGGGGGGGGGGGGGTACATTCCCTGTTCTGTCTTTCCTATATCTGCCAGCAAAACTAACTGTATGAGCCAAGGCCCGACAAAATCCGGGCGACTAAAAAGGTAACTTGGAGCATAGTTGTTTCAGAACAGGGATTGTTTGGAAGTCATATTATACTGAATTTTTCTATTAACTCTGAGAAGCAATTGTTCTACACAAACTTTTCCCCCTGGTGCGTAAGATTTTACAATTTTTGTTTGTCTCTGTATATGAGTTCAGTAAAGTTAATTTCTAGAATGTCCCTCTTTGTTGTGACTCCTTTAACTCCGAAACTTTTGAAAGCAATTTTCATTGAACTTCAAGCCATTATACGCTATGTTTCTTCACGTTTCACATATTTTACAAGCAAAAAAAAAAAAAAACCCGTTACTGCCGCTGACTTCTTTCATCGGTTATTGATAAAATTAATAATATAAAAAAAAGTTATATGATTTCTCATGGTTTCTGAATACAATCCTTCTTTGATATTACTTCGTTTCCGACGAAAGTAAAACGTCACAGAAGGATGTCACCTTTTCGATAGCCATTTAATGAAAGGAGACTATGTCAAATGTTGTACATTTAGTGTATGAATGTTTCTCAAATATATGCTGTATCTCAAGCATGAATTCAGGGGGAGAATCCTCTACCAAGGGTAGCCAAAAAAAAAATGCGTTTTGAGGACTTCAATTTCGAGAAATCACCGGGATAGAGCCTCTGCTCCTATTAAACCTTAAGTATCACACGTATGACGTCCCTTTTATTATTTGTGTGCCTCATATTTTAATGACGATCCCCTCAAAACCTGTAACTGAATCCACTCTTATTGTAACTGCACTTGAATGTAGAATAATGCTGTGTTTAAGGTTATTCGATTGTCATACTTAAGCATAAACTACCATGCGTTACATTTAAATGAAAAGGTACTTACTTTTACAGTACACATTTGGCTAAATTGTTGTTGTAAAACTACGTTATTTACGTTTTTGAGAAAAGACTTGGAAGAAATTCCTATACGGATTTGACGGCAAGAAGATTTTTGTTTTGAAACCATAAATAAATTATCCTTGTGAGTTTATTCAGTAAATTACCGCCCATTAGCCAGGGCTAAAGCAAAAATACGTGAAATACACAGCCAGCTCAGTCATTTCCAGCCGAGGACTGCAGTTTCGTGCTTATTAGCACTCATCAGCCCGGCATAGGAAAGTGACTGAGCTGGAGATGGAAAACCTCTTAAGGCAGCCAAGAGTGCGAAACAAACTGGTAGCTAATATAGAATTAGCAAACCAGACGAGTGACCGAAGTAATGGTTCGGTTCAACTCGAAGATTGAACGCGAGGCAAGGTATATTCAGTAAATTACCGCCCATTAAGTAGGGCTAAAGCAAAAATACGTGAAATACACCGCCAGTTCAGTCATTTCCAGCTGAGGACTGCAGTTTCGTGCTTATTAGCACTCATCAGCCCGGCATAGGAAAGTGACTGAGCTGGAGATGGAAAACCTCTTAAGGCAGCCAAGAGTGCGAAACAAACTGGTAGCTAATATAGAATTAGCAAACCAGACGAGTGACCGAAGCAATGGTTCGGTTCAACTCGAAGATTGAACGCGAGGCAAGGTATATTCAGTAAATTACCGCCCATTAAGTAGGGCTAAAGCAAAAATACGTGAAATACACCGCCAGTTCAGTCATTTCCAGCTGAGGACTGCAGTTTCGTGCTTATTAGCACTCATCAGCCCGGCATAGGAAAGTGACTGAGCTGGAGATGGAAAACCTCTTAAGGCAGCCAAGAGTGCGAAACAAACTGGTAGCTAATATAGAATTAGCAGACCAGATGAGTGACTGAAGCAATGGTTCGGTTCAACTCGAAGATTGAACGCGAGGCAAGGTATATTCAGTAAATTATCGCCCATTAGCCAGGGCTAAAGCAAAAATACGTGAAATACACCGCCAGCTCAGTCATTTCCAGCCGAGGACTGCAGTTTCGTGTTTAATAGCACTCATCAGCCCGGCATAGGAAAGTGACTGAGCTGGAGATGGAAAACCTTTTAAGGCAGCCAAGAGTGCGAAACAAACTGGTAGCTAAAATAGCATTAGCAGACCAGACGAGTGACCGAAGCAATGGTTCGGTTCAACTCGAAGATTGAACGCGAGGCAAGGTATATTCAATAAATTCAACTGGCGGTGTATTTCACGTATTTTTGCTTTAGCCCTGGCTAATGGGCGGTAATTTACTGAATATACCTTGCCTCGCGTTCAATCTTCGAGTTGAACCGAACCATTGCTTCGGTCACTCGTCTGGTCTGCTAATTCTATATAGCTACCAGTTTGTTTCGCACTCTTGGCTGCCTTAAGAGGTTTTCCATCTCCAGCTCAGTCACTTTCCTATGCCGGGCTGATGAGTGCTAATAAGCACGAAACTGCAGTCCTCGGCTGGAAATGACTGAGCTGGCGGTGTATTTCACGTATCCTTGTGAGTGTTTAGATTTTGAAGACACTGCGATGGATCTTAACGAGTTTTGGTTCTCTTTTAGAAAAGCGGATTTGGAAGACGGTTCCGAAGAAAAAGTGCCTCCTGTAGGAATCTGTTCTTTGGTAGGTAAACAACTGCTTTTAATTCTTAAAATATAAGAAGGTAGTTAAAATAACTTGCTATGTTACCAGAGCTTATTTTCTAATCTGGATACATCACACCAAGCAGAAGATTACATGCAAGGGGTTAATATTTCCATAAGCAAAAACCAATTATTAAAATGGACAAATGAATTGGTGACTCATCCCTGAGGGATTTTACATTGTATTTCATTATTGCATGGAGGTTTAATACCTTTTTTTTTTATTTTAATCTAAATGATAAAATTAATGATGCTTTTTAAACAACTTTTTTAAAAAACTTTTTGGGGCATTTCTATTGCAGTTTAGATATTCAAGTGCCTGCGACAGGCTTTTCATCATCATCGGTCTCGTCGTTGCAATAGCATCAGGAGCCTCCATGCCGGCCGTCATGATCATATTTGGACAGGTGATAGATGAATTGGTGGATCACAGTAAAAATGTTACCAATGTCACCACGTGAGTACTTTCCACAACCCTGTTCTTTCATTTGATAATGAATTTAATTTGTGAAAAAATTCTTCTCTTAGTTGTACACATTTATACAGACTGGGAAGTGGGTATCCCTTCCCTCCTTTATTTTCAACATTATGCTAGTTACCGTTGAATGATTTTTACATGCAACCTTAAGTGTCATAAGCACTGATATGAACACCATACATCTCTTAACACAGCAGATATTTCTGCCGTGTTCTCATAGATGTTTTGCCAGGATCCGACAAAAGGTTTTGTCGGATGTCTTAACATCCATAAGTTGTAAGCTCACTTCTTTTGCGTTGAAATAGACGTTCTTTGTAAGGCCGAAACACGTATTTGCAGTAAAGTTTTGTGCAATAAAACGTTTTTGTTTTAATTTTACTCTGAAAACGACGTTCCTTTTTGCCGAAACACGTGTCTCCAGTAATCTGCAAGTTTTCTGCAATAAAACGTTGTTGTTTTAAATTTTGCTTTTCTACATAAAAGTATTTATGTATTTTTTATTTATTTCCATTCTGTATATACAGTCGAAGTCGTTTATAACGAGCATGAAGAGACCGCAAAATTTGCTCGTTATAACAGAGTGCTCGTAAGAAACGGGTTTTCGTAAAAATCCATGAAAACACTTATACATATTTACTTTGTTTGTTTATTTACACTGTACAGTACGAAAGAAATTGGTTAATTAACTTTCAGCTGCCTTATTTTCTATTTCTTATGCAATTCTTTTTCGAAGAATGCTCATGGCACAAGAAACAGCGTTATTTGTACCCATGGAATCGAAAAAAGAAATTTCATCAAAAACTATCAAGTTTGAAATGGGTAGTTCAGCTTCAAATTCTTCAGGTTTGTCGATGTCACCGTTGCTTTCTATCTTTCTTCTCATTTTCCATCTGCATTAGCTTAAATTTGAGCTACACTATCCTAGGAAGCGATAAAATAGGAATCAATGAATATTTATTTTTCAAGTGCTTCTCTGCTGCAAATTTATTTTTTCAAGGACCGTCATGACTTGCTCCCAAGATTTGTGAGTCATCACTGACATCGATTGACTTTGGAATAGGAAAGGAATTTTTACACAAACAAAAAAAAAAGAAAGAAAGAAGGATATGATGAGCTGGAAGTCAGTAGAAATAAAATGAGCCATTCAAATATTACTCGCTTTAAGCTAGGTTTACTTGCTAAAAGCGAGTTATGCTTCCATAAAATTCACATTATACCAAACAAATATTTCCAACTTCTTCGCTGAATCCAGGTTTTCGTTAAATCAAAGACCGTTATAAGCGAGTTCGACTACATTATAAATATTTTTCATGAGACTTTTTCTCTCAATTATCACTCTTTATCAATCTATTTATCTATGTAGTACATGACAATAGTAACTAATCTTTCCTGTTTCTTATAGATCTATGCAAGACTTTTTAGACTCAACCGCAAGATTATGCATGTATAACGCAATATGTGGTGTTACTTTTTTCATATGTAACTACATATACGTAAGTTTTTTTAGTCTCGCTGCCGCAAATCAAGCTTTCAGAATCCGATGTCTTTTCATGAAGTCGATCCTGAGGCAAGACATTGGGTGGTTTGACACAAACCAGACAGGAGATTTTGCGAGCAGAATAACAGAGTAAGTGAAATTCTAAATGTAAATCTTCTCAAGACACTAATTCATGCATGCATATCGTATACCCAATCAAAAGGTTCGGAAAAAAGAGCGATTTTGTGGTTTATAATTATCATCAAGTGTTCAGCATAAATATTGTCCTGTTCTCTCCCTCGTAATTTTCAAAATAATAAATTCGGGTCGATAATGTACGTTTAGCTGAATACACATTTTCAAAGCTTTAACCATACTTCATCAACAAACAGTGGTATTGTGTAAGTCTGTATTTCTCTCATCAAATTTACGTTATTTTATTATCTAATTTACAAGCTAACTTGAATGATCAAATGCCCCAATTTTTAAAGCGTTTGACGCTTTACAAATGAAAGCGATTTTTATTGTTTCAACTGCAGGGTAATCATATTTAAACGACCCTACTTCAAAGTTGTCTCGTGAAGACAGTACTGCTCAGGAATTAACGAAATTTTGTGCAGAACACAATGAAAAGGCGGGAACTAGGGGTTTCAGTGAATTAAAAAAAAAGTTCACAAAAAAAAAAAAAAAAAAAAAAAAAAAAAAAACCGACCGACACAAACTTTCGCCATCTCAAAACCCTACTTTCCAATTATTTTTACATTTTTCAACGCTTAATTATTAAGTTATTTTTGCTCTTCTTTTGCTCTTAGCGATTTTTTTTTTACGGTGAGCCACCATTTATGTCCTTATTCATTTTTTCATAACTTTTACGGGAAAGAAGGCTAAAAATAATATATTTTCTGTCGCTAATGTTTTTTTTTTTTGAAATTCTAGAACTAAGTGAACTTTACAGTAAGCATAATATTGTTTGGAGAGTCATTAATTAATTTTATTTTATAGCTTATTCTACTCGTAACACTGCAAACCCAGAGAAGAAAGGGAGTTTTTTTTTTTCGCTGAGTTATCATTACTTTTATGATACGAGTTTCTAATTCTTTATTTATAAGAATTTCGTTGCGGTAAAATTTTTTTTTAAATTGATAACTTATTGGAAACTCAGTAATGAAGCAAGTGCCACAAATTCTCAAAAAAGTAAATTAACAAATAAATTGAAATAATTGATGGATAGAAATTTAAAAACATATGAATTACTGTATTTTATTTGGAAATTAATGAGTATATTAACCCTTTGCGGACGAGGACTTTGAGAGGATCCGCCGAAATAAAAGAATTGACTTAGGAATATTTTGTTACCAGCAGGGTTGGCTTTCTGCCGGCAGAAACTAGTTTTTGCCGTGCCAGTGGCAGAAACTGGTTATAACCGGTAAAAACCGGCAGAAACTGGCAAAAACTTAAAAATGTCTAATAACTCAAGTAATTAGTAAATGATATTTGTTTAGGTAAACTAAAAAATTAAACATTTCATCATTTAAAAAAATAAAATTCCATGCTAGTGCCCTTGATTTAGTTCAGAATGGGAACTTTCCAATTGCAGAGGCTCGTAGTATTTGGATTAATTTAACAAAGGATAAAAAATCATATAGGGGTGCTTAGGAAAGAGGAGTGACATACAGAATTAAACAGGCATTACTGATTGTAATTTGCTCACTTAAATGCTTCCTCTAAATTGTTCGTGATTGAAATTATCATGTCATGTGCTTCAAGAAGAAAGTGCCAGAATTTTACTTGCCTAAATTTTGCACCTAATGTCACTGTGCAAAACAAATTGGCCCCATTTCTCAAAACTTATTTTTCCAGTCAAATTTTTACCACAACCCCAGTTACTACAAGGTGTAACAGTTATACAATAGATAAAAGTTTCACGAACATTGCTTGCTCCTTGATACATTGTCTGCTAGCTCTTCTGTTTTAAGGATATTCTAAAATTTCTCATTTGTGTGTAGTAAATTGAGAACCTATTTAGATTTTTGAAACCATCTTTTCTAAGAGGCAATAGCAGGGTCCAAACAATGTAACATTTGATTTTGAATTGTGATAATTTTGTAATAAAATTACAGTACTTTGGTTAACAATTAATTATTTTTTCCATGCATTTTCTGTTGTATATCAAGAATTAATTTTTCATTTTGTGAGTTTTTGCCAGTTTCTGCCGCAAAGTGGCAGAAAGTGGTTTTTGCCATGCCGGTTTTAACCGGTTTCTACCAGTGGTTTCAACCGCCTCGCCAGAAACTTGCCAACCCTGGTTACCAGAATCAATTTAGAACACAGACTACACGGTAAGGCACCTATTTGGAGGACCCGACGCATCCGCCATTTTGGAGAAAATTTGATCCGGTGCTTCGCATTAGTGGTGCGACATCGATGGCAAAACATCGATGTTTCAGAACATCGATGTTGGAAATTAAAACATCGATGGTATTGATATATCGACCAAAAACATCGATGTTTCTGAACATCGATGTTTTAAAACATCGATCGTTTTGTCAATATTTAACATACATTTTTTAGTTTACTACACTACAAATTTACATAGATGACAATCTCTAACAAATGTTTCTTAATGGATCAGGGCATTGCGTTTAATTTAAGCAATACGAAAGAATACGAACCCCACGAATTTATTGAAACTACTGAACTGCAAATCATAAATACAATTCAATAGGAATAATTTCGCAATATCTTGGTACTATAATAAGACAAACTAGTATGTTGTGGCTATCACGAAACTTTCTTCTATATTTTTCCTTTTTCTGATCCCTCCACATGCTTGACGAGGCAGCAATATTCCTAACAAAAACAAAATGTTTGAATTATTGTAAAAACAAAACAAAGAGCGAAAATTGAAAGTTACTTTAAAAGCCTTACTTGAATTAATTACAAATATTTTATTTATTACCAAACATAAGATGGCAACAGTTAAAAATTTTAAATCATTGAGATAATATTTCCGATCATTTCCATACAATTAAAATCACGAGAAATACGCAGACGACAATCTATTACGATTTATCTTTCTTATTGTTGCATTAATAAAACTATTTTTATTCGCAAAAAAAAAAAAAAATCAACACCTCTTGGAGCGATTGAAGTCAAAATTGAACCAAAGTCTGTTTACGTATGGATTCACATATATTCCAAATTTCAACCAGAACGTAGTATTACTTCTTGATATAGGGCACTCACAATGGAAAAAAAGAACGGGCGATTGTGCTTCCCCTTTTTAGCTGTTAACACCAAAATAAAATCAGCTCTTATACCCACTAAAGGCTACTTGATGATAAATTTTTCTTTCATTCCGTTCATTATTTCTTGAGATACAGCAGTCACAATTGACGACAAAAAACGTTCTACAGCTCCACCCCCGTTTGAGTTATTGACACCAAAATTGAATCAGCACCTGTTCCTGTTAATGGCAACATATGGACCAAATTTTGTTTGATTCCGCCAGTAACTTCCTGAGGAATAGCAAGCACGCGTAACTCAAAAAAGTCCCATTGCTCCACCCCCCTTGGAGGAATTCGCGCCAAAAACCAATGGGCACAAGCTCACATAGGGGCACATATGTGTACCAAATTTCGTTCGATTTCATGGGGTACTTTTTGCTGTAGAGCGGCCACAAAAACTGCTCACACATAGACGTGACACACACACGGAAACACATACAAACACGGACACACATACATACACACACACAGATAGATATAGAAGAAAGTAAAATGATGACATGCAACAATCAATATAAACTAGTTAAATCTGCGAAAAAATATATCATAGCACTTACATTCAGTTGTATGATGAGAAAGAGTTGTGCAAATTATATTAAAAGTACAAAATTAATTCTGACAATTATTATTAAGAGCTAGAAATATGTTTTGAACTGTTAGTGCAATAAAATTAAACTCAAATTGTGAGTAATTGGTGGACGGCTTATCGAGGGTAGATGCAGTGGCGGATACGAGTGAGGGGGTCATAACACCCCTCCCCCAACCCGCAACAGTATTTGAATGTTGTTTGCTCGAAAAAATAAAAAACTTGATCGAAACCGTAAGAAGTGTATACAAGGAGGATGGGGGGGGGGATCATGACCCCCTCCTCCCATCAAAATCTGCGACAATACTTTGTAATCTGTTTCAAGCTTCATTGCATTTGAGTAGTGAAAATAACTGCTTGAAAAAAAAAAAAAAATAGCCGGACCGAAACCATAATAAGAAACAGTAAATAATTGCCGATTTTTTTTTGGGGGGGGGGGGGAATAACTGTCACTTTTCCATTTATAGCATATGTATTTAAAATATGTAGACAGTAAAAATAGCTTTTCTCGAGACAGTTAGTCTGCGGCGCTGAGTTCAGGAGCCAGTA